>NC_091952.1:77792077-77876443 GCF_031021105.1 Erythrolamprus reginae
CCTCCATTCTTACAGATTAATGGTTTCAGCTGTTTGGGGCATGGGATTTGCTACCACATCATAGTATAAAAAGCATGGCGACTTTGAAAAAAATTGTAATAACATCGAGTTGTGCAATGTTACATCTGGGTAACAAAAATGAAAGGCATATGTACAGAATAATCACAGGCCCTGGCACACAAATATTACATGTGAAAAGGATCTGGGTGTCCTTTTCAACCACAAGTTAAATATGAACCAGCAGTACGAAGCAGCTGCTAAAAAAGCAAATGCCACTGCAAAAGCACACAGTCCAGTTTATGAGATGTCATTGTGATTCTATTCTGCCCTAGTCAGATCCCACCTGGAATGCCGTATCCAGTTCTGGGTCTCACAACTGAAAAGCAATAGACAAACTGGAACAATTCTTCATAATCAACTACTTCGAAATCTAGTTCTATGATGAATCTGGATATCTTTAACCTATAGGATAGAAGGTACAGGGAAGATATGATAGGGGCCTTCAAAGATCTTAGGAGCAGTCATACAGAAGAGGAAATAGACTTTCTCTTTATTGCCCAGAGATTCAAGTTCAGAATTAATAAGTCAAAACTGCAAGGCAATAGGTTCATGCTTCACATCAAGAAAGATGTCCTATGAAGAAATGTCATTTGATACAAAAGGCTATCAAATAAAGTGGTGAGTTTTCCTTTCCTAGAAGTCTTCAAATGGGACCTAGGTGGTCATTTCGTAGAGATGCTCTACATTAAGTAAAATGATTGTAAGTAAGTAAGATTGGTTTAGATCACATGACTCAAACTCGCTGCATCATGTTGCCATCATATGACATATTGCGATGTTTTAGCTGGGAGCTGGGGTGGGTGTGGATGCGCGTGACGTATCCAGCCCACTGGTCGCTACTTTGACAACCCTAGTTTAGATCAATGTTTTTCAAACTTCATGACATTAAGAGGTATAACATGAGATTTCAACTCTTAGTGGCTAGGGTATTCTGGGAGTCTAAGTCAACATATTTTAAGCTGCCAAGTTTGAAAAACCCTCATTTGGATTCCTTAAGACCCCTTCAAATCTTATGATTTTATCATACAAACCCAGACACCTTTTGTGAGAGATTATGGGGAGGCAGTGAAAAGAATGAGAATAGAATAGAAAAGAATAGAACAGAACAGAACAGAATAGAATTCTTTATTGGCCAAGTGTCATTAGACATACAAGGAATTTGTCTTTGGTGCATATGCTCTCAACGTACATAAAAGAAAAGATACATTTGTCAAGAATCATGAGGTACAACACTTAATGATTGTCATAGGGTTCAAATAAACAACCAGGAAACAATAAATATTAATATAAATCATTAGAATACAATCAACAAGTTACAATCATACAGTAATAAGTGGGAGGAGATGAGTGATAGGAACGATGAGAAGGCTAATAGTTATAGTAATGCAGTCTTAGTGAATACTTTGACAGTGGTGAGGGAATTATTTGTTTAGTAGAGTGATGGCGTTCGAGGAAAAACTGTTCTTGTTGTTCGGGTATGCAGTGCTCTATTTTGAGGGTAGGAGCCGGAACTGTTTATGTTCAGGATGCGAGGGGTAAACAAATGTTAAAGGTGAGTCTACTGACAATTTATCTCAAGTTGGTCGCTAAAGAAACCAGCACTAAAGTTGTGCTTACATTATTAATGAAAAGCACTGCTGGTATTGATTCTATATAATCTTAGTACTGTAATATATTACTGCTAGGAGATAATCTAGAGTATTTTTGTATAATTAAGATTGGGATTAATCAATCATCAAGGGAAAGCCTAAACAGAAAAAATTATATCAAACTAGTATTAAGCACAAATATATTAATGTGTTCCTTGGATACATATTAGAAAAAAGGCAATTGTTTCAGCACTAGACAGTGTTTATTAGATGTTTTGCCAAGCCACAGCCATATTACCAGAATTATATAGGAATGTTGGGTGCAGTCATGTTTCCAGAAGTCTTCTAAACCTCTAAACACAAGTGATGAAATTAGGCTGAAGCTATCAATTACAAGCATAGATCAGAAGTCACATTCAGCCATCAATTACTTCTTGGATTTCACTTTTTGAAGTCTGGTTTGTCAACTAGTCATACTGTGAATTCATAAGAACATTGTATAGATAATCCTCTACTTACAACAGTTCATTTAGTGCCCATTCAAAGTTACAACAACACTGAAAAAAGTGACTTATGACTGTTTTTTTTTTTCACTGCTGCAGCATCTGCTTGATCATGTGATCAAAATTCAGAAGCTTGGCAACTGACTTGTACTTCTGGTGGTTGCAGTGTTCCAGGGTCATGTGATTATCTTTTACGACCTTATGGCAAGCAAAGTCAATAGGAAATCCAGATTCACTTATAAACTATATTATGAACTTAACAACTGCAATGAAACAACTGTTTCATTTAGCAACATAAATTTTGGGCTCAATTGTGCTCATAAATCTAGGGCTACCTGCAGTCTGAATTACACTTGAAGAATCAGTGATGTGCCCTTTTTAATATAGCTATGATCTCTACTATCAAATTTATATTGACTTGAAGTCCAATTAATTTGCAGTCTCTTTCAGCTTGCAATGGGGGCCTTCCTTGAGAAACCTATCATAATCTTATAAATAAACAAACAAACAAACAATAACTTGGGTTTCCTTATCAGTCACTTACTTTGGAGGGTGTGAATACAGTAATAAATAAGGAAGCTATTACAGGTGTACAACTCATTTGTTCTATGAAAAACAAGGCAGAACCACTGACTGCTGAAGCAACTGAAGCCTCCTAGAAACCTGGTAGTGATGGTTGATAAGTCAGATGTCAGGTAAAGGAAGTTTTGAACAGGGAGAGAAAGATTTTGATGGAAAACTTGTTCCTTGTGTGTTGGATGGTTAATTTTGCCTTTAAAGGAGTCAGAAATCATCAGATCTTAGTAAAGAAAAAGAGTTTAAATTAATGCTTTTATAACTTCATTAGAAACTATCATTTATTTGTTTGTTTTGTTTGTTTATTTTGTCAAGTACATATTGGTAGTATACAAAGATATAACAATATTTGTATAGTATCATTACTAGTAAGAGAGAAACAGTAGGAGGGGGGACAGAAGGCATGCTGGTGAACTTATGCATGCCCCTTACTGACCTCTTGGGAATCAGGTGAGGTCAACAGTGGATAGTCTAAGGGTAATGTTTTGGGGTTAGGGGATGAAATTACAGAGTCAGGTAGTAAATTCCATGCATTAACTACTCAGTTACTAAAGCCATATTTCCTACAGTTGAATTTGGAGCAGTTTACTTTGAGTTTGTATCTGTTGTGTGCTCATGTATTGTTGTGGTTGAAGCTGAAGTAGTCGTTGACGGAAAGGACATTGTAGCAGATGATTTTATGGGCTATGCTCAGGTCGTGTTTAAGGTGATGTAGTTCTAAGCTTTCTAAAACTAGAATTGTAGGTCTGGACGGCTTTTCCAGTAAAGTATCTCTGGATACTTTAATAAATAAAGTATTTAAATAAAGGCTTCTTTATATAATAATAATGTAAGGAGCTGCATAACAATGAACATCTGACCTGTACAGAAAACTCATTTAGAAAATCTATTTAGCTTCAGGAATTTCTTCAGAATCATCTTATCACCTGATTTGTCTTTTCTTTATGTTTTATAAAGTCTGTATGGTTTACAAATCTTCCTAATAGGATTCTGGTTAATACATTCATGGTTTTTTTTCCTGTCTCTCTTCCCCCCCCCCCCAAAAGAAAATGAGTTGGGAGAAAAAAACATTTGCAGTTATAAGCAGAAATGGCTCTCAAACAGGAAGAGGAAGGGAATAGTTTTGAGGGAAATGTTTAAAACACAATGGGGAGATAAGCGGAACGCTGATCACTGGGTCACCATACAAAGGTGGGTTGTGGATCATTTTAATGCTGCTTTGCACATACCGCTGCAGTAATAAAAAAAATCCAAGATGGTGGCACCCAAGGACCAGCACCAACAGAACTGACTTTGTGTCGTCATTGCCGGTTTACTAACAGTTCTAAAGAACAGTTTAGAACTGGTAGGAACCCACCTCTGTCACCATAGTGCTTGTGATGAGAAACAGGCAAACTAATGACGAGATCAACCAACTGATATATATTCACTATTCAGTTACTGAGAAAATGGCAAAACTACAGAACTTAGGGCAGGTTTCAGGAGTAAAGGGAATTATTTCAGTCACCTGCTGCTTTATATCACAATAGCATCTCTTTCATGTTCTGTGGCATATAATCCTGTGTTGTTCTGGGAATCTTCTCTGAAACAGAGTTGTAAGGAGTTCATATTTCATAAGGGAATACTATGATCCCCTGAATACAGACATCTGTCATTTCCTCATTATGGATTTTTCAAAAAGCTCCTGAAAAGATCTAAGCCCAGTCTTCTCTTCCTCCTTTTGTTTGCTCCAACCCCAATTATCTTTGCATCATAATTGTCGTCAATGACAGAATAAAACCAGCTTGTTAGTAGTAACCATGTGGATTCCTAACAAGGTCAAGATGGAGTTAACATATATAATAAAATTAAAAACAGCAAAGCTTCCATGACTGAATTAAAATCCTTGCTGTCTCATGCTGGGGCTGCAAAAACTAGAATTAGACAGTATTCCAGATAAAAACTGAGGTTTTGAAGGGCTTTTGTCCTCTAATTTCTTTGTTCAAAGAAGCAACATATTTCAAGATTATTACTTTTTTAAGGCTTGGTGTTTATCCAATTGATCACTCCCAATAAATATCTGTATCTGTCAGTGGACAGAGAGGCCATTTCCTTTCAGAGTTCTTTATCGTAGTCACAAAAACTGGCCTAGAGAGCTGAAGGAACTTTCCAAATTAGATAGGGAAGCCATGAGCTACAGCAGTGATTTTCAACCTTTTTTGAGCTGCTGCACATTTTTTACATTTACGAAATCCTGGGGCACATTGAGCGGGGCACGGAGGGGCTAAAAAAAGTTTGGACAAAAAAATTCTCTCCCTTTCGCTCTATTTCTCTCTCCTCTTTCTCTCCCTTCCTTCTTCTTTCTTTCTCTCTCTCCATCCCTCTTTCTTTCTCTTCCTTCCTTCCTCTCTTTTTTGCTCTCTTTCTCTCTCCCTCCCTACATCCCTCTATGTCTTTCTATCTCTCTCCTTTCCTCCCTCTCTTTCTCTCTCTGTCTTGCTTTCTTTCTCTCTTTCTCTCTCTCTTTCTTTCTTTCTCTTGTTCTTTCTCTCTTTCTTTCTCTCTCTCTTGTTCTCTTTCTCTCTCGCTCTTTCTCTCTCTTGCTTTCTTTCTCTCTCTCTCTCTTGCTTTCTTTCTCTTTCTTTCTCTCTCTCTTGCTTTCTTTCTCTCTCTGAGCTTCGCGGCACACCTGACCATGTCTCACGGCACACTAGTGTGCTGCGGCACACTGGTTGAAAAACACTGAGCTACAGAATATAAAGGTAAATCTTACACAGTATTTACAAAACTGTTTCCTCAAATATCATTAATACTGGAAGTATATTTTATATTAGTAGAAAAGTTCTCTTTCAGTAGAAATTTCCTATCTACTAAGGAAGCATATTGACTGAAAACTTGATAAAAATGTTATTTTATAACACTAGTTTTAAAAGGAATGTTTCAATTACTTAAATAAAATTGATCTGAAAATAAATCTGTCACTGATATAATCAGATAAAAATGACAAAATCAGTTAATCAAAAATCACAAAACTTTGGAAGTTTATAGTTTTTATATCAATAAAATGCATCAATAAAACTTAAAATTAAAAAAAACCAAAAATATTTTATGGAACAGTAATACAAAAATAACATTAAAATAGTAATTTGAAAATATATATGAAAGACTTTATAATTGTAAAACAGTTTCCTACATTTTGAAATGCTATGCCACTGAGCTAAAAATTTATTAAATTTTTATTTCAATCTAGCAGTTAACATTAAAAATAATTTATTGTATTGCAACAATTTATAATTTGGAAAATTAAACCTATAATAGAATTACTTGCCATATTTTGTCTGTAGAGGCGTGTGACCATGTTGCAGATTTTGATCCACCTGCACCACAAATCCTGCTTTAATGTTCAGAATCAAGTTATAGGCAATCTCAATATAAAAGTAGGATTTTATGGTACAGTCATTGAAGTGCAGCTATTCTGCTGAATAATGATAAAGATATAATCTTACTCAAACAAACTTTGCCTATCCTGATCTCCAAAATTACAATTGCCATTATCTTCTAAGAGGATAATTTTTATCCTGCTACATTTAGAAAGCCTTTTATAGAAATTAAACTGTTTGATGGCTTTTATTCCTTGTTTTAAAAGCATCAATATCCTATTTACAAGACTATACCGTTGTATCATCTTACAGGAGGATACTGCTTCACCTTTTTTCCTTTCATGTTGTAGCTTGGAAATATCTACTTCCTGGTGCTTGAAACAAAGCCTCTGATCCAGTTTAAATATAAGTAGATGAGTTATTATCGTAACCTAGATTGCAAACGTAATTTATTTTTCCTTATCCACCACAACTTATGGTAAAGGTTAGATATCAATTTGAATACATAGAAATCATGCTCTGTATAAGCTGTACTCAACTCTGGAGAAAAATATTCTAGCTCCCCTCATAAGGCTCAAGAGACAACCCCCACCCCCTCAACATATATTATATTACATAAAGAAGCAAAGTTTAAAAAGAGGGATATTTTATCTGTACTTAAGTAAGTTACTATCTTTGCCAGTGATCAGCTAATATTAATTTATCTTTAGGAAACAACACCAGATACTATAGCAATGAAGGAAATTAATTAATTTGAAATACTATGGCACTGTATAGGAAAGACCAGTGGTGAAATCTAAAATTTTCCCCTATGTGTTGTGGGTGTAGCTTGGAGGCCATGTGGGTGTGGCTTCAGGTGGGCGTTGTTTGTGGTCAGGTGACTCATTGGGCATTCTTGGGGGTCATATGACTGGGTGGGCATGTTTGGTGCTCAGGTGACCAGGTGGGCGTGGCCAACTTGTAAAATGTGGTGAAACAACAACACTCTTGCTTAGCAAATTTTGGTCTCATTTATGGTCATAAGTTTTCTTTCTTTCCTTTCCTTCTTTCTTTCCTCCTTTCCTTTCCTTTTATTTTCCTTTCCTCCTTTATTTTCCTTTTCCTTTTCTTTTTTACCTTTCCTTTCCTTCTTTTTCTTTTTCTTTCTTTTTCTTTCCTCCTCTTTCCTTTCCTCCCCTCTCCTTGCCACTGCCCATCTCACCTTCCTGTCTTTGGCTCCAGGACCTTCGTGGGCCAGGCAGTGTCGGGGTGCACACCTATGGAACTCTGCCAGCCTCAGCCTTGGGGGCTGACGGTGACCTTGGCAGGGCAAGGAGACAGTGGCGCTGCTCAGAGAACTGTCACGGCTGTGAGCTTTGGTGGTCCAGGCACCCATCCGCCTATCTAGCCGATGGTGTGCTTGGGAGTCCTGGGGTGTTTCCCCAGTGACGGCATCGGACACTAGTGAGGGAATGGTGAGGAGTTCACAGCAGATGGCAGTTCGTCTTTGTGCATGTAGAGCTGATGAGGTGAGGATGGGGTTCCCTGATTCTCGGTGCCCCTCCTCTGTGCAACCTGCTGCCACTGAGCAGACTCATTCACGCCACCTGCTTCGCTCATGGGGCAGATTGACTGGAACTTCCGCACTTCTTTGCAGTGCAGCAAAGAAGCGCAGTTCTGCGGGGCAGTGCAGACTACTGTGCCTTCTCTTGCCCCGCTCTCCATCCTGGAGAGCCATGTATCACCTCCTGCCAATCATCCGTACAAACCACCCGCCCCATTTCTGCAAAGGCAAAGTCCTGCAGGTTGATCCAAAGAGGGGAGTGGGTTGCCAAATTTAATTTGGCAAAGAACTGAATCTGTTCTCTTTAAAGTGCAGGTAGTTGTTCTTGAATAACTACTCATTCAGTGACTGCCAAAGTTACAAAGGTGCTGAACACGATGGACTTATGACAGGTCTTCATAGTTGTGGTCAACTATGATCACATCTCTGTCATATGATCATCTCTGTCATATGATCACATTGGTGCTCATCAATTGGATCATAATTATGACGATTGCAGCTTCAGTCATCATTTGCAACCTTCGCTGTCATATGTCATCTCTGTCATCTCTGTCATATGATCACATTGGTGCTCATCAATTGGATCATAATTATGACGATTGCAGCTTCAGTCATCATTTGCAACCTTCGCTGTTGACTTCTGACAATGTCAATGGAAAATGGTGCTCATGTGCATGAAATTCACATAACCAACGCAGGTACACTGCTACAACTGCCATCATGTCGGCACAGACACATGACATTGTATTTTAACAACAGAGTTGCCAATTACCACAGTTAAGAGAAGATTAATTTTGGATTGCAGCTAAATAATCCATGTTCTTCTCTTGAAATATACTGCAGCAACAAAGTACCCTTGAGGTACAAGGTGTAACTGAAAACAAACTGAAAGTCTGGTGAAGGCAGGATATGCAAATATGGAACCATATTCAGTGGGGAATGGTCACAACTTCAAAAATGGTTGTGCATGTAAAATAAACAAAGCTGAAAACAATACCTGGTATCTGCGCAAGACATGTTCAATTGACTAACTTGGAGGAGTCTTTCACACGGCAACAGGTGTTCTCGGGCAAATGAGTTTCCTGAGTGGGAAAGTAGGTTCTGCCTACACACAGGTCCCAAACTATTTGTCATCTCCATGTCCACCATGTTATTCTCAGAGATCAAATTACAATGGCTGTAGCCACCATTCACTGTGAAAAAAAGAAGTGAAAGAGAAAAGTAAGTATGAACTCTTTACTGGGATAGTTAAAGTCTCTGTCATAGTTCCTCCTCCATCATATTCTATATGCTTTTGACAACTGGCTTAATAAAATCAGGAGGCAAAACAAAACATTTCATATGAATTATGATTCAGTTCTATAAAATTCATCTACTCCAAATGACTATTATTTCTTTTTCCAGGTATCATTTAACCTTTAACAGAATTTAACAATACTGAGCACACTACTATGCACCAATGTTTTCTGTTTTATTTTGAATTCTTTCTTATCTAGATATCTAGATATTGTATGTCCACCATGATAAAGTTCTCTATTAGTGTTCATGTTTACAATATATAGATCCTAGATGTATACAAGTACAGTATATATAATAGGAATAATTTTCCTCCTTGTGAATGTAAGATATTCCACACAGAAATGGAAGATTACTGAGACTTTTCATTCTTAGTCTTACTATTTATTATGAAATCTGACTTTATCATTAATAATAGACGTCTCCGGAGAGGGGCGGCATACAAATCCAATAAATAAATAAATAAATAAATAAATAAATAATTTCCTAGGTACGTAATGTCTAATTCTTGATTAAGTCTAATAAGCATTGAATGACTAATGGTGGTATTTCAGGTAGTCCTCAACTTATGACCGGTCTTTCAGCAACCAGTCAAAACTATGATGGACCTAACTGGGGGATACTTACAACTCAGATTCAAAGTTCATGAGGTCACATGATTACATTTCAGGTAGTCAGCAACTACTGTACATGCATTTACAACCTGTGACCACATACTGCAGTTTTGCTGAAAATCAGCATTTATTTAACAGCTGCTGCATTTACTTAATAGACACCATACTTCCCCCAAAAAATTGTAACATTGGGTCATCATGTGGATGACCTGACTGATGAACATCACAACCTACACTTATAAAGGGCAGGTTCCATTATCATTTTAATTATAGAACTATCTGTATCAGGGATATCAAACATGTGGCATCAGGATGGCATCACGTAACCTATCGGGACTTTTTTCCCCTTTACTAAACTGGGCGTCGTGAGTTTGACAGCCCTGATTTATATATTTTTTCTAAACATATATAGCAAATTTAAGTGAAGTTTTTTAAAATTTTTAGATAATTTCTTTCCTGTACATATACGGTAAATGTAATGCTTGAGATGAATGTTCAAGATGTAAATTCATCGTACTCTATTAAATTAAACACCAATTACTTATTCTCAAAGGTTACCCAGTTTCCTAATTTTATAATTGGTAAATTAGCATGATTTTAATAATATTACCAAATGGATTATACCTTGGGTTTAAGACCCTCAATTGCACCAAGATTAAAATCAGCATTCTAATAAATGTGTCAAAATACAAAAATAATGTTACCAATGGAACTTTACAGTGAAATTGCAAAGGCTGGATGGAAAGGGCAATCAATTCAGAGTTTGTATTTTAGGAATTTACCCAATTAAGAACAATGAACAAATAGTAGTAATGAATGTCACTTAAAACTAATGACTCACATTCCAAACAAAGATGAGTTTGACATACTTGCCTAACACATTGTACAATCCCTAGAGGCTTTGTGGCTTTTGTGGCATCTGCCATATTGAGTCATTTGCTTATTCTTGCTATTTTGAGACATCATACACAATACACCTACAACATGTCTAAAGATAGCTACTTTTTAACTGGCAGCTACCAGTGACGTATCCTTTCAGAATGAGGCTTTACGTGAGACTGATTTGAAATAAATCAAATCATCCATCAGAGTAATCAGCACCTGTCTCTCTCTTACATTTCCAGTTTGTCTTTCCACAAGAGACAAGTACCTGTTTATTAGTCTAAGAGAAAATGAAATTTTCCTTTCTTAAAAAAGACTGTTTATAAGCCATGCAGATAGATAATGCATTCCTGGCTAGTTAGGATAGGTGAACAGTTACTTTGGGATGAAGTCATAAATTATTTACACCACAGAGCTGGATATACACAGAGCGTTTCAACGTGTTAAAATAAAAACTGGTGAGATGGGATAAGATATTTCTTTTACAAGAGGCAACAGGGCTAAATTTAAATAACAGTGAAGATAAATACAATACAAATACAAATCTGAGTCTTTGTATAGATTTTAAAGGGAAAAATAACGAAATAATTAAATGTGGCCATCAAACACAATTTTAGCAGATGCAACTATTCTGCAATATGGTGATCAATGTCTGCAATTAATCTTGTCTCATCATCAATGAAATCAGATGTCTGTGAATTAATTAATGACTTTTGGTGAGGATTCATGGTAAATTAGACGTCTAGTTTGGTAAGTTCAAGAATATGGTGAATGGCAGTGGAGTGAAACTATCCAGAATTTGTATTTTAAGAGAAGCTGATAAGTTATTAAAACTTAAGAGAAAATGATCAGTTAGTAAAATTGTTCATACTTGTTATGAACAGCATTTCTGTGTGTGTGTGTGTGTGTGTGTGTGTGTGTGTGAGAGAGAGAGAGAGAGAGAGAGAGAGTGAGTGTATGTATATTGTTTACTGTATTCTTATTTTTTCTATTTCTTTTTTCTGCGGTCTGAATTTTTTTTAGTTTAGTTTGCATTAGTTTTTACTATGTTTATTAAAACTTTAATAAGACTGTTTATGTGTCTGTGTTAATTTTCTGCTATTCAAGATTTTAAATTAAGCATCACTGGTTACAGTCTAATAATTCCGAAAAAAATTAAATTAAATATTTAATTTAATTTAGTGCACTTTTGTATGGCTAAAAAATTCCATCTTTGGCTGCCAGAATAACTTGACTAATATTGCATGCAATGAACACCAAATTGAGTGTGTATGTCTATCAGAGTGCAGGTTACTATCCTGCTTTGAGAACTGATACATTATCTTTAGCCAGCTACCCATATCATTGATAAACATTTACTGTAGATATGGTCCAATTTCCATTACAGTGATCCGTCTTTTTTCGCTGGGGATGCGTTCCAAGACCACCCATGAAAAACGAATTTCCGTGAAGTAGGGGAAAGATATTTTTTTATGTATTTAATGAGTATTTGGACTTTTAAAACCCACCCTTTGCATGAAACAGTCATTCTATAATGTTTCTCAGCTGGATCTACATGTGATATCCTACCAGTTTCTTTAATAAAGTACAGTAGTACTGTAGAAGAATTTTATGAATTTTTAATGGATTTAAATTTTTTAATGGATTTAAGCCCCCTTTGAAAATCTGTGAAGTAGCGAATCCATGAAAGATGAACCGTGAAGTAGTGAGGGATTACTGTATTACAACTTGGAGCCAAGTCCCATTTTTTAGAATAAACTATCCCTAATTTATGTATCTGAAATGATTCTGATATTACGTTCATCATTCAAGGGGTGTTCACCCAAAGTGCATAGCTAAATGGCTATGGAGTCATCCAGGTCATGGTTGTCTCAAAGCTGCTTTTTCAAGAGGCAACGAGACATTCTGGTTTTTCTTTCAAGACGTTTTGTTTCTGAAGTAGCTAAAGAAGTTTCTTGGATGAAAAGCAAAACATCTTCAAAGAAAAACGAGACAGTCCACTTGCCTCTTGGAAAAACTTATTCGGATTTCTGATCCTAGTTTGCAAAATTAAGAATTATATCTTTTTTCAATGGCAGTGCTTACAGCCTTACAGACACAAAAAAATGTTTCTATCACACATGAACATTACTTATCATGCAGAGAAGGCACATACATGCAGCCACTACAAATGTTAGAAAAACCACTCCAAGCCCCTACACAGACAGAAAAATGTGATGCATAGACAAGGCCATATTTTTAAAATGTAGAAGAAAAAAGTTGAAAGAAGCAGAACCTCTCTTTGGTGATACTTTTCTGAGTGTATTCTAACACTGATACAACAAGTTTCACTTTGAAATTACTGCCAAGGAATGGTAAGAACACTGTATGTTCTTTCTAAATAAAACAACATCCAATTGTTCTCTTGCTATATAATATGTATAACTGGCAAGAAAGGGGGCTGTCCATTAGCGTCAGCTGAACAACTGAACAATTCTAGAAACATAGAAGATTGACGGCAGAAAAAAATCTCATGCTCCATCTAGTCTGCCCTTATACTATTTCCTGTATTTTATTTTAGGATGGATATATGTTTATCCCAGGCATGTTTAAATTCACTTACTGTGGATATATCAACCAGGTCTGCTGGAAGTTTGTTCCAAGCATCTACCAATTATCTACTACTAATTCTAGCCATATATTTGGAGGAAGATCAGACTTCTGATTGTACCTCTCAACTCCTAGATTCTAGAATTAGGAATAGAAATGAATTGCAATTATGTGTAGGCTACTTTCCATTAATCCCTGTTGTTGGCTGTTTCCATGCTAAGAAACATTTCAATGGATAATCACCTCACCCCACCCCAATAAACCACTAGACCAGGGATTTCCAAACTCAGCAATTTTAAGACTTGTAGACTTCAACTCAACTTCAACGATAGATAGCAATGGAAGACCAATCCCACCTCCTTCCTTCCTTCCTTCCTTCCTTCCTTCCACTCTGCCTGCACATGTGTGTTTGCATGAGAATCCACAACAGGAGAATAAGAGTAGCTGGCTCACTGGAGCTGCTTTTTTAGCTCTTGGCCACCGAAGAGGGAAAAGAGAACAGCGGGGGTGGGAGGGATCGGTAGCTTGGATCCGCTGCTACATTTTGCAAACTTGTTGCAGCAAAGCCGAGCCAAGGGGTTGTGTGTAGGTTGCATGTAGAGAGGGCTAGCTTCTCTAAATCTCCTAAGGTAGAGCTAGGAGATGCCTGCATCCCACCAATTGCATGCCATTTGGGGTGGAGGCCTTTCCATCTTTCCCTGAAAAATGGCATGAGTTCCTAAGCTGCCTCTCTCCTCACCTCCGAGTTTCAGAGTGGCAGGACTTCTCATGACCCAAGCAAATGGGCTTGTTAGGAAGATTTTTGGGTGTCAGGACGCAGCAGTACTCGGCCAAATCTAGCCTGAATCTTCTCCCCACTATTGCTGGGATTGCTTTTTCCTTGTTTCACTTGGCTTGGTTTTGCTGCAACAAGTTTGCAAAATGTAGCATCAGGTCCGAGCTACTGACCCCCTCACCCCTGCTGTTCTCTTTTCCCTCTTCAGTGGCCAAGGGCTAAAAAGGCAGCTTCAGTGAGCCAGTTTCTCTTGTTCTCCTGTTGTGGATCCTCATGCAAACACATACACACACAGGCAGAGTGAACGGGAAGGAAGAAAGCAATGAAGAAGGAGATGGGATTGGTTTTCCATTGCTATCTACTGTGGATCCTCATGCATGGATCCTCATGCCGCCCCAAGTCTATGGAGAGGGGCAGCATACAAATTTAATAAATAATAATAATAATAATAATAATAATGCAAACACCCACGCAGGCAGAGTGGAGGAGAACGGGAATGAAGGAATGAGGGAGAAGGAAAAGTGGGTGGGTTGTTCTTCCGTTGTGATCTATTGTGGATCCTCATGCAAACATATATGTGCAGGCAGAGTGGAGGGGAATGGGAAAGAACAAATGAAAGAGGAGTGGGATTCTTGCTCCTTTGATTGGCTGGTAGCAAAGTGTCCCGTGCACTCGAAAAGCTCAGGTGAGCAGGATTTTGGGGCGATTCAGTGAAAGGGCCGTGACGAAGGGGCTGTGACAAGAGGGGCTGGGGAATAGGGGCTGGACCAAAGAACTATGGCTGTTTCAGCCAAGGAGAAAAGATAGCAGCGAATGTTTGGGAACCCTGAGAACCAACCAGGCATGGCTAAGTGGAGGCGGCGAACAGTCATAGCCTTTAACATCAGTGTCTTCCTGGATGGAAAAGAACTTACCTAGATTCATTTTCAACTGGATACTATATTTTAGTATACTATTTCTTATTCTAATTCATTACAAATCAATTAAAAATATTTACAGTTCTGTTGATTAAGACAGAAATCTCCATATTATATGGTAGAATGGACAGATAAGGATTTTCTAAAAAGGAAGCAAGGAAGTTTTTTGGAGGGAAACTATCCTCTTAATTACTTAAATCTATGGCATAAAACACATTTAATATAAAATTAATGCCACTACAGGACATACTGTATATTCAATAGCTGGTTCTGGGGAGAGATCTATATAGCAGCTGACAAAATCACAAAAAGCAACCCACACAACTGTCAAGGAAACAATAAGTATTAAGTTGAACAAAATGGAAAACAGGGTTTTAAAAAGGCAATTCTCCAAATATTCAACATCACATCTGTCCCTTGGAACAAATGAAATGAGGGTCAATTTGAAAGCTACAGATGTTTTTTGTTTCTAATATGGAGCGAGCCTTCTATTAGTATCCACCAAAAAGAATTTGGCCTCAATTATGTAGTTAAAAAGTTAAGATAACTATGTAGCACTTCCCAAAGTGTTTCCTTTATTACCCAAAATTGCTTAGCAGAAGGTCCTTTTTTGCCACATATTAAAAATTCCCTATTTAAATGTCCCTGCAGTGATTGGATAATGGGTTTACTGACATTACCCAAGAAAAACCACTTTTACCCAATTCTGGGTGATTTTCCAGGTTTGGGAAACAGTGACTTAGAGAATTGGCAAGTCTCACACAAATCTTTAGGTAACAGATTGTCATTTGTTTGACTAATGCATAGTAGAATGGAGTGTTAGTCTATTGATATCTTTCAAATGGAAACATAAAAATGTCACATTGTAATATAAGAAATGTTACAGCAAAGTCACCATGCTAAAATATATACTGTATCCAAATACATCAGTGCAATAAAAATTCAATTTAGCCTAATAGAATTAAAAAAAAGTTCTTTAATTAAGAGTATGTTCTCTGGAAAGAATAAGACAAAGTTACCTTAATTACTAGTAACAACAACCAACAAAAAACAAACAAATAACACACAAGAACAGGTGGAAATGCCTTCTCAAGATTTCAATGGATAAGATTTTAGCAAATATAACCACCAATTGTCCAAATAACTAGATTGAATTTAATGAATACAAACATTGTAAAAATTAGTTACAGAAGTTTTTGTGTTGGATTGACAAGGATTTATTTTCTGTTTCTTCATCATAAATTAGAAACACATATTATCATGTTTACTACATTGCAACCGCATAGGAAATTGCATGTAGTATTTCTCCATTATATTATTATTGCTCGGCCATTCAATTGAATATAAGAAAGCTGTCATAGAATTACTCACTCAAATGTGGAAATGTTGGCTATGTACCGTATGTTTTTTTATGGAATTGATCAACAGCAAAGAAACTATAAATAGGTAAAACTAGATAATTTATTTTCTTGCTCTACATATTGGCACTAAGGCTTACAATATCTTAATGAATTTCCTGGTACATCTATAGTTTCATTTCTGTTCTGCATTACTAGACTTACAGCATGTCAAATAAATCATTGTAATGAAGTTTGATGAACAAAGATTTTGATGGTGGTATACCATAATTATAAACATCAGCAGTAAAGCTTTTTTCAATCATGAAAGGAAAAGCACTTTGATGATGGCCTAGAAAAACTGCTTGATTAAAATTACTTTTGGCATTTCAGGCAATGGAAATCTTCAAATATTGCTCTGACCTTTAGTCTTCAAAAATGCATCTTTTGTTAGTAAATTGCAATATCTTTAATCATACAATATTAAGGACACTATGAATCAGAAGAACATGCAACAAGTTTGATTTATGTATGTAAATTTGAAAAAAATCTATACCCATGGTAAAAATTATTCAACTTCTAAAGAAAGAAACAGCTATAGCATCCCAATGATTTCCCCTTTCATATGGAAAGAATCAAATGGTTAAAGAAATAAACTGTTGGAACAGACATAATATTGTAAAATTGACTATGAACCTTACATTCAGATTTCTTCTTGATGTATGTCTCATAAATTTAAAACTTGAGTCAGATCAGGTGTAAGACTCAATATAAATCGAAAATCACCAGTCCTGTTTTTACATTTCTGCACATAATATCATATACAAAATGACTAGTTCACAGAGCAAAACTTTTACATCTATCAACGTGTTATCATAAACCATAAGTATCTTTGTTCAAAAAAATGACAGATAATAAACTAGACATTATAATGAGAACAGATGTGTAATTTTATTGCTCAAAATCCTTTAGTAAAGTTAAACATTCTTGCAACTAAACATGAATTTGCGGTGGAGGTAGAAGACAAGGTTTGCTGAAGTTTGCCTTCTTTTTTCACTCATTATTCTGATCAAGAATCTTTTTCATCACTCTTTTCCAAGGGGTTGACAACCAACTGATTATTGGATGAATAGAGTTTTAACTGGGGTTTCTAATAAAGAAATTTAAGATCAGGTGCAAAAGAGACAAATATAATTCTAAACTCAGAAATGTTTTCTCAGCACCATACAGTCATCCCTACTATACAAGGGAAAGTTCTATCTAAGATGTTTTCACCACTCTCCTCATTTTGTTTTACAAGATTGCTGTTTAGGTTGCAAGTCTTCCTTCTTTCTTCTATGGATATACTTCAATGGTATGTGGGAATGACCTTAGGAGACTTGCCCAGAGAAAGTGCCTAGAGAAAAGTTAGATAAGAGACAGCATTGTCTTTAGCTAGATAGCGGGTGGGGCAAGAGGCTCAGAAGAGACCCTCCTTAATTTCTGGGGAGTAAAGAGACATGGGAGGAGAATTATATTTTCAAACGTGCAAGATTCTGTTAATTTCACCTTACAATGAAGTAGAATAAGCTGGCCTAGTTGTGTTTCCTGACTGGTATACCTGGTAACAAATAATACAAATATTGGTGGCCTTTTGGTTAAGATTGTGCAACCACAACCCCTAATTTAATAATAATGTCCTGCTTGAGCAAGGGGTTGGACTAGAAAACCTCTAAAGTCCCTTCCAGCTCTATTGTAATTGAAAGCATAATTTCCAATCAGTTGCCAGAAATGTTTGGGCAAATCTGTACCACCAGTTTGACCTCATTCACTAACAAACTGAAGCATCAAGTTGTATAGAAGAGCCTGACACGCATTTATGTGGTATAAGAAGTAGAACATACATAGTTACTTTCAGAGATATATTATAGACTTCGTTGATGGTAATTTGGGAAAATATGAAAGTGAAACACTACTCAAAAGTACCATTTTGGATATCGATAATAGAAGTATTTATGCACCCCAATCAATATATTAAACTGGAGTAATATTTTAAGATACAAGGATATAATGACGCAGTCATTGAAGTTTCAAGATTTAGAAAAACAAGGCGTAAAATTGGATTAGTTTATGTATTTACAGTTGCAATTAAGATTGGAGAAAGACGTTAAAACAGACGTATGAATTTACAAAAAACAGAATTAGATCAAATCTTATTGGGTCAGGATGTTAACTTGATCAAAAAAATTTACGAATACTTTTTATCGATTGAATTAGAATCTGAGCAGGTTAAGGATACAATGATAAAATGGATGAGAAATATAGAACATACAATAGATATAGATTGCTGGTAGCAATTATGGGAGAGAAATTATGAAATGACAATGTCAGCTGCATTTAAGGAAAATATGGACAAGATGTTTTATAGATGGCATACATTACCTCAAAAGCTAGCTAAAATGTTTCAGAATTTGTCGGTGAATTGTTGGAAATGCAGTGAGTTACTTGGCTCATTCTATCACATGTGCTGGATTTGTCCAAAGGCACGTAAATTTTGGACGCAAATTCAACATTGGATTCAGAAGATTTTAAGAAAGACTATTGATCTTAAACCCAAGATATACCTTCTGGGTATTTTACCAGATAATTTTGATAAAGAAGAGACATATTTAATCATACATATAATTACAGCAGCTAGGATTATATATGCACAATGTTGGAAATTGAATAGGGTATCAACGGAAAGGGAAGTTTTGAGAAAAATTATGGATTGTGCAGAGATGACTAGATTGACTTTGAAACTTAAAGATACACAAGATTTGGATTATTATAAAATCTGGGGGAAGTTTTTTGATTGGATAGAAAACTAAGAGATACGTATGTATTAGTAGTATTTGGTTAATTTTGGAAAAATTGAAACATGAGAATTTGATTTAAACTTTGGAAGCTGGATGGCAAAGATGAGAAATTATGGAAGCACTATATAATTTACTAACATAATTTACTTATTGTTTAAATTTAAAACATATAGAACTTTATTTTATGAAGTAGGTGATATATATTATGAATACTTTATCTTACTAAAGATATGTGTGTGTGTATGTATGTATGTATGTGTATGTTTTTTGCTGAAATTTTAAAATTAAGGGAGACTAGGATGGCACCATTTCGACTTTGTTCTGGCCTCATCAGCTAGCTACACCCTTACTGGGATTTGATCCGGCAGCTTCTGCCTTATAAGGCAAAGAATTAACAGCTGAGCCACCAGACCTGATCCCTTCAGCTCTGTACCAGGGAGGGGCCATATGTTTTTTATGTCAGATCACCCTGGTATATTGAAGGAACGTCACAGCTCCTTTTTGCTTCTAGGCTCAACCCGGGGCCATTTCAAGGCAGTTAATTTATTCATAGCCAACAACTATGTTCTGTATGTATCACATGTTTTTTGCTGAAATTTTAAAATTAAGGGAGACTAGGATGGCACCATTTCGGCCTTGTTCCGGCCTCATCAGCTAGCCATACCCTTACTGGGATTTGATCCGGCAGCTTCTGCCTTGTAAGGCAGAGAATAAACAGCTGAGTCACCAGACCTGATCCCTTCAGCTCTGTACCAGGGAGGGGCTATATGTTTTTTATGTGAAAACAGATTTTTTTAATTAGCTATATGATACAATATTAAAATTTAGATAAAACAGATTTTATTATTCTTTGCATTGATGTAATGTAACTTTTTATAGTAAGACGGTGAGAAAAAAATTTATTGAGATTTTTAAGAATTGATAATGTTGTATAAAATTAATAGAAAATTTTTAGACAAGGAGAGATAAGAGCCTCCATTGAGGGAGTAATAAGAAAAGGAAAGTTTATATATGATTGATTTTAAGCATTGTTGTGTTTATAACTATATATTGTTTTACTTTATGGTGGAGAAAAATAAAAATTTTATAACGGAAAAAGCTGTATAGAAGAGCCAATATTTCTCTTATGCTCTTCTACTGCCATCCATCATGCTATAAATTTTTATAGGTAATCAAATGATGCCATTGTCAAATCATATTGCCTCAGGTGTGATTTGTAGCACTGTAACATTAGCCGACTCAAGAGGATCACCAGCAATCTTTCTTTTCCAAAATGAGGCTTTCAATCACTTTTCCCTCACTGTAGTCTCCACTCTCACTTTTAAAAGTCAATCTTCTATGTCCATGATGGCGAACCTATGGCATGCGTGCCACAGGTGACATAGGGAGCCATATCGGAAGGCACACGAGACTTTGCCATGTTTCAGCTCCATTATTTCCGGCCTTGGGAAAGGACATTTTGCCCTCTGGATACTTCACGAAACCTTCCTGAAGCCCCAGAAGCAAAAAAAAAAAAAAAAACCCCAAAAGCGCCAAACGAACAAATTGGAAGTTCGGAAAAACGCACTTCCAGTTTGCTGTTTGTGCTGTTTTTTGCACTCTAGGGAAGCTTCCTGAAGCCCCACAGTGCAAATAACAACACAATGAGCAAATTGGAAGTGCATTTTCCAAACTTCTGGTTTGCCGTTGGTTGTTTGTTTGTTTAATTTGTGTGTAATTAAATCTTTAGGATGATATGAAATATGATCCTGTAAGATACAGGGTGAAATTGGGGAGGAGAATTCTTCAGAATCCTTTCTGTCTTGCAATGATCTTGGGACACTGGCCCAGAAAAAGTTCCTAGAGAAAAGTTAGATAAGAGACAGCATTGTCCTCAGCTAGATAGCAGGTTAAATTTATATTTATCTTCCAAGTGGAAGCAATATGCTCCATTCCATATCTGGGTAGACCAGTTTGCCCTGATTAAAACACATTTAATCTCTCCACTGGTATAGCCGACAAAGCAAAGAGAGACCATGGCTTAGAAGTTACTACATCTACCTAACATGTAAGTAGCCCGGGTTCAAATCTCAGAAGGGTATGGTTAGCTGACAAGAGCTAAATAGCTTGAAATAGATCTATACTAGTCTCCCTGTTTTCGTGTTAAATTTATACTTACTGACAAATAATCAATAAATATAAATTTAACACAAAAATAGTTTGTCGCAAAAGTGACTTCCTGTGAAGGCTCCTGGATTGGGGCGGAAAGGCGAAAGTGGAAGCAGTATGCTCCATCCCATAATTGGGTAGATCAGGTTGCCCAGATAAAAAACACTTCCTGCAAGGTATGTCATCAATACAAATTGGGACTTTAAGGTGGGTGGGCCTATGATGATTTTGAGACACTATAGGAGTGGGTCAGTTTGGTGTAACGGTTAAAGCACTAGGCTAAAAACTAAGAGACCACACAGAAACCTAGGCAGAGACACAGAGACTCTGTCTCAGCCCAAAGGAGGCGATGGCAAACCCCTTCAGAAAATCCCTGTTTCCTTGAAAATAAGTCACCCCCGAAAGTAAGACAGAGGAGATGTTTCGTAGAATTGCCTAATATAAGGCATCCCAAGAAAGTAAGACGTAGGAGACATTTCGTTTTGCAGCATTCCTGAACAGAACATATATAACATATATTTGAAGAAAGTATAAGTGTTGTAGATGAAAATAATGGTCCAGTAGTAGTAAGAAATTCTTGATAAGATTCACAGTTTGTCTGGTTATGCTGGTTTGTGATGACAACTACTGTACAGTATATAATAAATGTTCTTTTTTTTTTTTGTTCAGCAATAAATGTGAATTCTTCTTCATTGAAAAAAAAATAAGACATCCCCTGAAAATAAGACGTAGCACATCTTTGGGAGCAAAAATTAATATAAGACGCCGTCTTGTTTTCGGGGGGGGGGGGAGGTATAAGAATAGGGAATTGCTACATGTATACAAAAATCTTGCTTATTCTGCTGTTGCGGTTTCTACAAAAAGAAATGTGAAGCCAGAAAATGAAAATGTTTTAACACTGTTTTATAAAAGTTAAACCAGAGAAGCTAATAGATAAATTGCTTGGCCTGGGAATTGAGTACAAGAAAGAGGCTCATCAGAAACTTCTTCCTATGGTGATGGTACAAAATGGTATAAAAATGCTATAATTCCATGCAGAATTTGTTTGCTTATTAAATGTCTATGCCATCATATCATTGTTGCAGTGACTCTACAACATTGTTGCTGGAGGTTGCACCACACTTACATTATTATTATGGTTCAACACGGAGTCAGACAGATGTTAGACTGGAGTTGCCTTTTTATTACTTTGTTCATTGCATGGTCAGCCAGATGTTTAGACTGGATTTGATATATTTACTGACTATCAAGTAATTCCCAAGGACCTGGAATAAGCAAATACTGTATTATTGTTTCATGGTGTTGACGGTACAATAAAAGTATTACAGGTAGTCTTTGATTTATGATCACAATTGAGTCCAAACTTTTTTATGATTTTACAACATTTCTGGCACAGTTGTCAAGTGAGTGACTGCAGTTGTTAATCTATTAAGGCGACTGTTAAGTGAATTTGCCTTTCTCACGGATTTTGCTGGTCAGACGATCGCAAAAGGGGATTACATGATCTGGGACAGATTTTTTATTTTTATGAATTAGCCTTGCCCCTTTGGTTCTACAATTCAACATGCAAGAATAATTATTTCTCAACCAAGGCAACTTCTCATGGCAATTATGTGATAGTGGTACTTATGAACTAGGAGGGGCAGGCAGGAGGGAAGTATTACATTATTAATTTGGCTCACGATTTGTAAAGAACTGTATAGAAGTTCTCAATATATAGAATTTAGCAGTTAATTTTGCTCTTTTTAGCTCATCAAAAGCATTGTAACTATTAAAATAATTTAAAAAATAATTTAAAAATAATGCTATAGCAGGGATGAAATGCTCCCTGTTTTCTCGTGACTATCAGTCGTCAGAGATCCGGTCGTGAAGAGAGTATAAGGCTCCACCTACCTGCGCAAAGCATTCCGTGCATGCGTAGAGGGTAAAAGAATCCAAATGATGGCGTTTAAACACTCCCTTTGCAATCGGCTCTCTGACAACTCATTGGTACGAACAAACTGGGAGCATTTCTCCCCTGTGCTATAGATCCAGCAATACCAAAAAAGTAACTTCAGCTGATGCCAAAAGTCAAAAAGCTAAAAGCAATAATGCAGACATTAGTATAGTAATTGACAGGTATTACCAGCTGATCTACTTAAAGTCAACTAAATCTAATATTACATAAGGACAAAAAGATTGCACTTTATTTCTACATGCTTTGCTATTCCTACATAATTGCAAGATCTCTAACAAAGAATCCCCCATTAGCCATTAGTCCTCTTGATATTTATCCATACTATTTTTGGACTTACAACTGTGTTCCAAGTACTCAAGCTAGCCTACATTTACTCCCTCATCTCTATTTATCCTCACACCACCACCCTGAGATGAATTGACTATATTCATGCATATTCACCAATCTTCTCACCTTTTGAGGGGTTGAACTGGAAGTCCAGTAGTTTAACCACTATGTCATGACACAGCAATGAATCAACTTGAGGGTTTTTGTCTTCCAAAGAATAAACAAAGGATGGGGCAACAATAGTTATGACTCAGCTAAGCTGTCCAGGCTACTTTTTAAATACAGTGGTACCTCGAGATACGAGTTTAATTCGTTCCGGACCTGGGCTCTTAAGTCGAGCAGCTCTTATCTCGAACGACTTTTCCCCATAGGAATTAATGTAAATAATTTTAATTGGTTCCAGCTCTCAAAAAACTCACAAAGTTAGTCTAAATTATGCAGAAAGACATGTTTTTAATGAAGAAATGTACATGTACATATAAATGAATAATGAAGTTTCTTTCACTTAGCTTGTAAACTTTCTTAAACTTTTAAATTTACATATGTTCAACTTCTCTGCCACCCAATCCTGTAGGACAGAGGTCCCCAACCCTTTTTGCACCAGGGACCGGCTTTAAGCGATCAAGAGAGGAATGGGTGAATGAATGGACGGAGGGTGGGAAGGAAGGAAGGAAAGAGGGAAGGGACAGGAACAGAGGAAGGAAGCAAGGAAACTTATGAAAGGGGAGAGTAAGAGAGGAATGAGTGAAGGGAGGGAGGGAGGGAAGAAGGTGGGAAGGAGAAAGAAAAGAAGAAATAGAGGAAGGGAAGGTAAAAGAGAGAAAGAAAAAGAGCAAGAAAGAAAGAAAGGGGGAAGGGACAGGAACAGAGGAAGGAAGCAAGGAAACTTATGAAAGGGGAGAGTAAGAGAGGAATGAGTGAAGGGAGTGAGGGAGGGAAGAAGGTGGGAAGGAGAAAGAAAAGAAGAAATAGAGGAAGGGAAGGTAAAAGAGAGAAAGAAAAAGAGCAAGAAAGAAAGCTGCAAGCACCCCCCCGAGCCCCCCAGGCCGGCTGCAACCTTTTAAAACACGCGCGCCGCTTCGCAGCTGTCTCCTGAAGCCGAACGCGGAAGTTAGCGTTTGGCTTCAGGAGACAGCTCCTTGGCGCTTGTATCTCGAATTTGGGCTTGTAAGTAGAACAAAAATATCTCTCCCCTCCCAGCTCTTATCTCGAGTTGCTCTTAAGTAGAGCAGCTCTTATGTCGGGGTTCCACTGTACAAAGTAGGGCAACAGCTATCATTTCATGCAAAGAACTAAGAGCTTTCCTTTTAGAGACTTACAAAGCCAGAAAACAAGGGAACATCATTGTATTATTTGTACATAAGTGAACATTTTTAAAGAAAAGCTGACTAATGCAACAAGTGGAATCTGTTTTCTATTTGTGGTGCCAGCCTTATTTGGCTTGGGCAATGTACAGCTTTCTTTAGTAAACAAATAAACAATAAACCAGTGACCCAAAGAATCTTGGAAACTTTGCTGAAATCAAAGACTCTCTCTCTCTCTCTCTGAAAACTGGAGCCTTTCAAGAGGTTCAGAGAGTATTTCTCCAGATGCTCCCTCATGAATATGCTGTGGTCAAGCAGAACACACATTGTTCTCCTGACCATTTCAAAACCATTTGAACTACAGCTCCCATCATCCATAACTAGCAGGAGACCAAGGTGATGACAGTTATAATTCAACCCATTAGGAACACACTGGAATGGAAAAAGACCAACTTCCAAAAAGAGAAACAAGAAAGTAGTTTATTAACTGAATTATTTCATGCATAAATAAATATGTGACAAAAATGGTAGTAACAAAATCATTTTAAAAATAAATAAAATAGCTGTAATTTAAGTGATCCAGAATAAAGTTAATATATTCAAATGAGAGCACGTTTGGGGCAGTGGTTAAGGCATCGGACTAGAAACCAGAAGACTGTGAGTTCTAGGCCCATCTTAGGCACAAAACTAGCTGGGTGATCTTCGGCCAGACATATACTCTCAGCCCTAGGAAGGAGGCATTACTTCTGATAAACCTTGCCAAGAAAACTAGAGGGATCTTTCCAGATAGTCTCTGAGAACTGGACATGATTAAATAGAAGAAAAATTCAAATGAAGCTAAACCAGCGGTCCCCAAACTACGGCCCGCGGTCCACATGCGGCCCACTGAGACCATTTATCCGGCCCGCCGGTGAGTGACAAGAGCACAAGGAAAAGAGAGAGAGAAAGAAAGAAAAGGGAAAGAGAGGGAGGGAAGGATAAGTGGAGAGGAATGAAGGAGGGAAGGAAGAAAGGAAGGAAGGAAGGAAGGAAGGAAGGAAGGAAGGAAGCAAGGAAGCAAGGAAGCAAGGAAGCAAGGAAGGAAGAATGAAATGAATGGAGGGACAGAGGAAGGAAGGACTGTTTTGGGGGGGTAATTCTTTTTTTAATCTTTCTCTCAACATACATTCAAACAACACAGTGTACCATCTAATTTTCCATGAATAAAATGCAGTACTGTATTTTGTTAGCAACTAATATCAATCATCAAAAAAGTTGCAAAAGTTTTTTTTTCTAATTATGTCATCCGGTTATATTCATTTTCTTTTAATTAAATTTCCTCCTTAATGTTCCTTCAAAAAGTGCAACACCAATTATATTTCTAACCTATTAACCATTATGCCAAAGTGCTTCCTTCTTTCTTTATACATTTTTCATAAGCCAAGAAAACCTTGTATAGCCAATCAGATGTCAACAAAAGAAAATTAAAAACAAAACATAAACATATATGAATTTCAGACCTTCTCCCCCCTCTAAATAGTACATTCCCATTTTGTTTTTTACTTTAAAACAAAGTATGTGCAGTGTGCATAGGAATTTGTTCATAGGTTTTTTTTATAGTCCGGCCCTCCAACAGTCCGAGGGACAGTGAACTGTCCCTCTGTGTAAAAAGTTTGGGGACCCTTGAGCTAAACCATGGGAAAAGATAAACTTTAAATTTTCACTTGACCAGAATAAACTGGATCAATCAGTATATCAACGTAACAACCCTCTTAGAGTTATTGTGAAGATAAAAGAATGCAACTTCACAAAGCTGACTGGTGAGAGTAGCAGACAGTAGGGGTGGCAGGAACCCGTGGGAGCTTGTGGAGCCCAACAATCTCAGCAAAGCTGAAAGAGAACACTCCAAGCTGGCCAGTGAGAGAGGCCAGCGGAGGTAACAGAAGCGGAGGAGAGCTTTGCTACCTACTCGAGGGGCAAGAACGGTTGGGTGGGGGGACAGCGACAGCGCTGGAATGCCAGCAGAAATGCCGGTAGCTGCAGAGATGAGAATATCCAAGGAGTTCTGTCACCTCATTAGAGACAGAGACTGTAACCTCTAATAATGTTAGTGGTCTTATAATATCCCTGAAGAACATTGTTATGGAGGAGAATATAACCTGTTTGCAGCAAATATTTCCCTTCATAACTAGAAGTGCACTCAATAGGATTATACAAGACAGAAATTCACACTGCCCCCACCCTCCTCGCCTTTCGCAAGAGTCTTAAGACTCACTTATGCCGCCAGGATGGGGGTGATTAGACCTCAGCCCCCTGGCCGACAAATGTTTGTATGGCTGTTGTTTAAATGGGTACGATTGATTTTTAACATAGCTGGGGACTTTAGATTATTTGTTTAGTTTTTAATTTAATTGGATTTAGCTATTGTATTTGTTGTTTTTTATATGTTGTAAGACACCTCAAATCCTCAGAGAGGGGCAGCATATAAATCCAATAGATAGATAGATAGATAGATAGATAGATAGATAGATAGATAGATAGATAGATAGATAGATAGATAGATAGATAGACAGACAGACAGACAGACAGACAGACAGACAGACAGACAAATAAATAAAATAAAGATGGAGAGAAGCAGGTATACAAACTTTTGAGCTCAAAAGAAACATGAACCAGAAAAGTATTGATAAATAGCTCAGAATTATAAATGGTCATTGAGATTTAGAAAATGAATATGTTAAAGATTGAATGATTCAATAGGCAAAAAATCTTTGGTTATAATATAATGCTTAATCTTTGGGAAAATATATAAACAAATTACATCTACATTGAAAATATAATCTGTAACAACTAAAATTTTATAAAATTATAAAAGTATCGTTGCAATTTAATGCCTAAGAGTTTGTCAAAGATGAAATAGGCGTTGATTGCTTACCTGAACGCCTCTTCTCGTACGGTGAGCGGGTACAGCAGTCACATGGGGTTGCTCATGTCCAATCCGGTGGAACTGAGCCTAGTATTAAAAAAGCTTGCCGGATCCGCCCCTTCCCCAGAATTCGCGAATCCATAGACTAGGCTCAGTTGTGAAGCTCTGTAGTGTTCAACTCTCATTGTTAGAGGAAGAAAGAGATAGAAAGGTAAAGAAGACACATACAAGGGCGGGAAGTGACTGCTGTACCCGCTCACCGTACGAGAAGAGGCGTTCAGGTAAGCAATCAACGCCTATTCTCCGTACTGAAGGAGCGGGTCCAGCAGTCACATGGGACATACCCAATAGATGGTCCCTAGGGTGGGATTAGCTTGCTATCGTGTGAGATAACGGATTGGAGTACCCTTCTGCCGAAGGCAGCGTCCGCTGAAGCGTAAGAATCAATTTTGTAGTGCCTGATGAAGGAATTTGGCGAGGCCCAAGTGGCTGCTTTGCAGACCTCCTCCAACGGGGCTTGAGTCGCCCAAGCGGCCGAGGTGGCTGCGCTCCTGGTGGAATGCGCAGTGATGTTCCTTGGAACTGAGAGGGAGGCCGACTCATAGGCCTTAGATATAGTCCCTCTGATCCAACGGCCTATTACTGTAGAAGACACTTTGGCCCCCATGACTCTGGGATGATAGGCTACAAAAAGTGCTTCTGACCTCCGAAAGGGTCCTGTGCGTTGGATATATATTCTCAGCGCTCTGGTGAGATCCAGGGTGTGCCATCTAATTGCCAAGGGATGGTCTCGTTGGAGGCAGAAGGAAGGTAGGACAATATCCTGAGATCTGTGGAACATGGAACTGACCTTGGGTAAGAAGGTGGGGTCCAGTCGCAAGACTACCTTGTCCTGATGGAATTGGCAAAGGTCCTGCCTGATTGAGAGGGCAGCCAGCTCCGAAATGCGTCGGGCAGAGGTAATAGCCACCAGAAAAGCTACCTTAAAGGATAGGTACCTGAGGGACGCCGATTTTAGGGGTTCGTATGGTGCCTGCGTGAGGGAGTGGAGAACCCGTGGCAAATCCCAGGATGGATACCTGTGGACCTTGGAAGGTCTGAGGTTGGCTATGCCCTTGAGGAATTCCTGAACTTCAGGGAAGGATCGGAGAGGCTGTCTGCGGGGGCCCCCTAGGACAGATGAAATGGCTGCCAGATGACGCCGGAGGGTGCTGGTGGAGAGTCCTTTATGGAAACCTTGCATAAGGAAGGAAAAAATTCTGTGTATGGGGATGCACAGAGGGGAGAGACCTTCCTGAAGACACCACTGGTGAAACTTGGACCACGTGTGGTCGTAGATTCGGTTGGTCGAGCCCCTTCTGGCCTTTAGAATGACCCCCACTGAATCAGGGTCATGCCCACGCAGCTCTAAATCTCTCCTGATAACAGCCAGGCGGTGAGGTGGAACCACTCCGGGTCTGGATGGAAAGAGGCCCCCTGCCGCAGCATATCCCCCGAAACGGGGAGTCGCCAAGGGTCCTGGACGGACAGCTGTTGGAGATCTGCGAACCAGGGCCGGCGGGGCCAATGAGGGGCGATTAAGATTACTCGGGCCCTCTCGGTGAGGACCTTGTGAATCACGTCCGGGAGGATTGGAATCGGAGGAAATGCATAGAGTAGGCCTGGAGGCCATGGACTCCGGAGGGCATTGATCGCTTCCGCTCCCGGGGATGGAAATCTGGAATAGAAGCGAGGGAGTTGGGCGTTCGCATTGGTCGCGAAGAGATCCAGGACTGGTAGGCCGAATCTGAGGGTGATTTGATGGAACAGGTCTTGATGGAGGTTCCACTCTCCTGGGTCTATCGTTGCTCGGGATAGCCAATCCGCCTGGATGTTGAGACTCCCCGAGATGTGATCGGCTAGGAGCGACTGGAGATGTTTTTCCGCCCAAAGGCCCAGCTTGAGGGCCTCCCTCATGAGAGCCTTGGATCTCGTGCCCCCTTGCCTGCAGATATGGCTTTTTGTGGCAATGTTGTCGGTGAGAATGAGAACGTGCCGGTTGGGGATGCGAGGAGAGAAATGCTTCAGAGCCAGGGAGACGGCTCTTAACTCTAGCCAATTTATTGGCCTGGAAGCTTCCTCCGGGGACCACGTGCCCTGGGCTATCATCCCCTGGGCGTGGGCGCCCCATCCCGATAGACTGGCATCTGTGGTGATGACAAATTGATCCGGGCACCTGAACGGGGATCCTCTGTCCATGGCCGGAGACTTCCACCACTTGAAGGATCTGCGAACACTCAGTGGGATGACAATGCGTCGATTTGAGTTGCTGTGCCCCGATCTCTGAAAAGGCAACAGAAGCCACTGGAGTTCCCTAGCATGAAGGCGAGCCCAGGGAATGATGCCTATGCATGACACCATCTTCCCCAAAAGAGAAGATAGAGTAACTATGGATACTGAAGGATTAGATAAAATGTTAGAAATTAACTCCACTATACTGAGTTTCCTCTCGGGAGAGAGAAAAACCTGGGAAGATTTTGAATCAATAATGGCTCCCAGGTGAGGAATGGAAGTGGAAGGTTGGAGGTGACTTTTTTCAAAGTTGATGGAAAACCCATGGTCCTGAAGGACTGACATGGTGACAGAAAGGTCTGATTTCACTCTCTCTAGGGAGTTCCCATGAATTAAAATATCATCAAGATAACATAAAATGTGGATGGGAGACGCCCGGATATAGGCCGCCAGGGACCCCAAGAGCTTTGTGAAGACCCGAGGGGCCGAGGAAAGGCCAAATGGCATCGCCCTATACTGGAAATGCCTGCCTTGAAAGGAAAAACGTAAAAATTTTCTGTGGCATTTGGCTATAGGAATGTGAAGGTAGGCCTCAGTGAGGTCTAAGGAGACCATGAAATCTCCCGAGTGAATGGCGGCCAAAATAGAAGACAAGGAGTGCATTTTAAACTTCCTATATTTGATGAATAGGTTTAGTTTCTTTAAATCCAAAATGGCTCTCCAACCTCCGGAGGACTTTGGAACCATAAATAGGATAGAGTAAAAACCTAGGCCCTTCTGACCGGAAGGGACCGGCTGAATGGCTCTAATGGACAATAGATGAGAAATGGCCTCCTCCATACGGTTACAATCTGAGGATGACCTGGGCGAAGGGCAGGAAATAAAACGTTTAGGGGGGAGGAGAAATAAATTCTAAAAGAAGGCCTGATTGAACAGTGTCAATGACCCAAGGGTCCTTGGAGGTGAGACGCCAATTTGCAGCGAAATGAGCTAGGCGACCCCCTATGGGAATGGAGGAAAGGTTACCATCTAGGTTTTTTTGAAGCCCTGTTAGAGGCAGCTCCCCTTTGGAAACGAAAACCCCTACCCCTGGAGTTCCTACCTTGGGAACGAAAGCGGGGGGAATACTGACCTGGAGATCTCTGATAGGAAGCCGCTTGATCTTGCTGGCGCCCTGGGCGACGAAAGGACTGCGTTTTAGTAACCTTTTTTGTGGTTGGGCCCAAAACCTTCTTCTTGTCTGTGGTCTCCGTGAGGAGAGGATCCAGAAGATCACCGAAGAGAAGGTTGCGCTTTAAGGGGCCCTGGGATAACTGCCACTTTTGGCGAACTCCCGCTTGCCAAGGGCGAATCCATAGGAGTCTTCTTGCCGTTGTAGAGGCTGCAATAGACTTAGCAGAAAATCTAGTAGATTGTAAGGTGGCATCAGCCACATACTGGGCAGCTGCAAAGACCTTGTTGAAGTCTTGTTGACCTCTCAAGTCATCTGGAGGAATGTGCTGTTGAAGTTGGCGAAGCCACAGCAGCATGGCTCTGGAGAAGAAGGAGGCTGCTGCAGAACTTTTAATGGCCCAGGAATCAGCGGAGAAACCTCTTTTGAGCATTTGCTCGATGCGCTTGTCCTCTGGACGGAGGACTTCCTCCGCCTCGCCTGGCACAGCCGCTGCCGAGTGAAGAATTTTGACAGGTTCATCTGGTTTGGGAAAAGATAGAAGCTCTTCATAGGAAGAGGAGAGTTTATACAACTTTCTGTCCTTGGTAGAGGGATTAAGGCCAGAGGCTGGAAAATCCCACTGTTTAAGTAAGGCATCTTTAAATAATTTAGGCATAGGGATTACCTCGTTATCCTCCTGTTCCTCTGTGAAGTAAGGTAAATTCTCCTCCGGGGGATCAGTGGAAGTGGAGGCTTGTTTCTCCTGGGCCGCTAATCCCGTAGAAATTCTAGCTTTGAGGAGGAGAGATTTGAATAGTTGAGAAGGGAAAATAGTAATGGGAGGAGGGACCTTTATTTGGGATTCCTCGTCCTCAGATAAGCCCTGGAAAGGGTCTTCATCCTCCTCTACATCCTCATATTCATCTTGGGAGGACTCTGAGTCATCCTGAATAGGAGCTCTGACCGCTGGGGAAGAACCCAAGGGGCGGGAGGAACGAGAAGGAGGAAGAGGTAAAGGAAGCTCATTGATGGAGGAGAGTTTGGCATCAATGGCTTTGGACAACACAGCAAAAATAGATTGGAACTCAGGAGGTAAACTGGAAATATCAGCAGAAATGGCAGAAGAATCCCTAAAGGCCTGGGAGGATCCTGGCTGGGGGGAATCTTCCATAATATCTGGTTCCTCTGGACCTATGCCCCATAGGTTAGGTTGGGGTCTGTCTAGGTTTGGCTCATCCAGAGATAACACAGGGACCCCAGAAGGAGGCAGACTAGAGGCCTCTGGTGGGTCTTGACTACTGATTACTTGGGCCTGCACTTTCAAACGTTTTGCTGATTTATCATGAATCTTTTGTAGGGCTAGGTCCCTTCTCTTCTCGGCCCTGGTGACCTTGGTCGAGGGGCGGGCCCCTGGAGAAGAGGAGGAAGAGGCCTGGGGGATACTAGTAATCTCATCGCCTGTAGGCCTGGCCTCTCTGGGACCTTTAGTTGTGCCTCTCTTGGGAAAGGTAGCCATAGTCTGACAATTAACAGAAGACAAGGCTGAGCCAATAATTAAATTATAAGGAGAAGATTTCAAGGACTTCCCAAGAGGAATGGATCCTGCTTCGAGGCCTCGAAGCTGCTGAAACGTGAGGACAATCTGGGCAAACCCAGAGTTCGTGCCCCCAAATCCAGCGGGGCCAGCCTCCCTAAACTTTGCAATTAAGTAAAACCAAGGCACTCTGGTTGGAGGCTAGGCCGGTGGAGAATTTAGCCTGGGACCCCCAAGGCCCGCTCCCGGATCCACGCGGTGGACTGAGGCCTACGCGGCTGGCAGAAGGCCAACACGAGAGGCCTAGATATTTTAAGAAAGGGCGCGAAGGCCTTCGCGCCAAAAAATCGCTTCGTAGAATTTCTTAAGGGGAAAAGCGATCGACTAAGTCCAGGAGACTAAAGGCGTCCCACTCCGCAGGAGGTATTTTATAAGCCCTTAAATATATTTTTATACAATAATTAAGCAATAATCCAATAATAAATACTTGCACCAGGACCTCCAGGCCAAGGGATTAGAAGAATCCACAAGCGGCCGCAGGAATCGTAACCGGCAAAACCGCCGGGGGAAAACGAAACCGCAACTTCTCCCAAGTAAAAAAGCCTAGCCGCTTTTTCTTTTTTTTTTTTTTTTCTTTTTAAAAACGGCTGGCGCAAATAGTGCAAGTAATTGAATAAAGACAATAAATCTTACTACTTTTTTTGAAGGAAAAGTCGAAGGGAAGGTGTTAGAATGTTGAACGAGCATTCACAATACAACCGCAGGATATGCGAACTGAGCGAATTCTGGGGAAGGGGCGGATCCGGCAAGCTTTTTTAATACTAGGCTCAGTTCCACCGGATTGGACATGAGCAACCCCATGTGACTGCTGGACCCGCTCCTTCAGTACGGAGAAGTGTCTCAAATGCATGCTAGAAATGTTAATTGTAAAGAAGGTGCCTTTTAACCAAAATTTAGAATTTTGCTGTTATATGTGTTCAAGTTGCAACTTTTTTGTACTGTATTCTATTGTCCTGAAAAAAGTGAGAAATAACTACCCCCCCACCCCTAAAACTTTTCATTGTTTTCCTTTTCTCTTTTTTCCTTTCAAAAAAGGGTAAGGGCAAGTGTGTTTCTGTATAAGTTTAGACATGAAAGAGCTTGCAAGCCAGTAAGCGCTGGGAACATCATTAGCACCTGGAAAGAAACATTCGGAGCAAGTAGAACAATGGAAAAGACCCTGCAAGGCTTGTAAAACATTCTTCGCAGAGAGAAACAATGAAACAACTTGCAAGTGGGTAAGAGCTGGGAACATCGTTAGCACCTGGTTAGGTCTGGAAAGAAACATTTGGAATAAGTTAGAGCAATGAAAAAAACCTTGCAAAGATTTAGGGCTTGGAAAACATTCTTTGCAGAGAGAAACAATGAAAGAGCTTACAAGGCAATAGCTAGGAAGATCATTAGGAGCTAGTTAGGGTTGGGGGGGAGAGAAAAAAAGGTACCTTCAGAGTATAAGACGCACCCAAATTTCCTCCTTTTAGGGAGGAAAAAGGTGTGTCTTATACTCTGAAAAATACAGTATATTAAACAAGAATTTACCCATTTAAACTTTTTTGAACTATTCAGCTCTCTAAAAAGCTGTATCATTCACACCCACCCAATAAAAAAATTTAAAAACCCAATATTTTAAAAAAGTATTAGTGAATCCAGAGATATTTCATGTCAATCAAACAAACAAAAATCAAAACCATTGGAATTACACAATTATACAATATATTCAAAACCACTCATCCTCATCAATATAATCTGCTGTCTTTTATAAAAGAAGAAAAAGGCACTTTTTAACGCCACAAAAAATTACTTGTCGGGGGGGGGGGTGTGACACAAAAAATGTTCCAACTTAATTGACTCTCTTATTCTCTGGAGCATACTAATATGTGTAGTGCTAGGATAGTCTAATACAGTGATGGTGAACCTATGGCACGGATGCCACAGGTAGCACACGGAGCCATACCAGCTGGCATGCAAGCCATTGCCCTAGCTCAGCTCCAGCACACATGTGTGTGCTGCCCAGCTGACTTCTGGCTCACACAGAGGTTCTGAGAGGGTGATTTTGGCTTCCAGAGAGCGTCTGGGGGATGCAGGAGGGTGTTTTTACCCTCCCCTGGGTCCAGGGAAGCCTTTGGAGCCTGGGGAGGGAGAAACACGAGCCTACTGGGCCCACCAGGAGTTGGGAAACAGGCCATTTCTGGCCTCCAGTGGGCCTCTGGGGGGTGGGGGAAGCTGTTTTCATCCTACCGGCGCATTGAATTAGGGGTGTATGCATGATAGTGCGCGTGCATGCTCTTTTGGCACCCGAGGGAGAAAAAGTTCGCCATCACTGGTCTAATCCAAATCTTACTGGATTATTCTGTTATTCTGTGCTGTTTGCAATTAATTAGCTCAATAATTAAATCAGGGAGAAGCTAAGTTACTAAGAATGAGAAATGATTATTATCGTGAAGCTGTGAAAGATTTTCTCTTCACTTTCTCTGTGAAAGTGTGTGAGTGTGTGTTTGCAAAACCAAGTTATTTCAGAGCAGATTATAACCATTAAAATTACTATATATTCTCTTAAACAACCAAAGTGATGATTTAATATACAATATATAAAAAGTATACTAGCAGTCCAATATTTTTCCACAGCATATATATGTAAAAACTAGCATATTCACATATTTAAAGACCTGATATAATAATCATTATCCAAAGACACACAGTAGACAATAATATAGTTAGATGCTTCTCACCAGAAAAAGCATTCCACAACTAGGCACAGGCAATTCACCTGTTAGTGGGATTCTCCTCTTTACATGAGCAGAGATTTGTACACAACCTCTAAATATAACATAAAGGTGCAGCTTAGACGATTTAAAATATGTTTTGAGTTATAGTTCTTCATGATTTTCCCTCAGAGTACCTGACAAAAAGACATCCTCCAATCCAAAAGATGTTGGTTTCCAGGAGGAAAAAAAAGGTTCTTTAGCCATGAAAATACAGGAAAGCTATGGGGGAAATATCAAGAAGTAAGGCAGCAAAAGCCAGAGCAGTTAGGTCACATTCCTGGAGCAGAGGGGAAAACTGAGCCGCCCCGTGTCTGCGGAGAGGGGCGACATACAAATTAATTAATTGATTGATTGATTGATTGATTGATTGATTGAATGAGTGAATGAATGAATGAATGAATAAATAAATAAATAACAATGAACATCATTCCAAGTTGCTGCTTACCTCTCCCATAGATATGCAATGGGCATTACTTTTTTCTGGATATTTTCATCTTTTTAGTTCCTGCCAAATAAGGCCCATATTTGAATTCAATCTTTCCTTCCTTGGCTTCCCCTGCTACACTGTATTGGTCGCATTCTGTTCGGTTAACCTGCTGGAAGGTGTAACTGAGTTGAGCCCCATTACATCACTTCTTTCCAACGTTTTGTTGAATTGGCAAAAGGAGGGTAGGAGTTTCCAAACTACAGGAGATGATCGACATACTTCGGATTTTAAAATATGCTGTGGATCAGGGGTCCCCAAACTTAGCAAGTTTAAGACTTGTGGACTTCAAACTCCCAGAATTCTCTAGCCAGCTATACTGGCTGGAGAATTCTGGGAGTTGAAGTCCATAAGTCTTAAAATTGCCACGTTTGAAGACCTCTGCTGTGGATGCTCTTGTAAAATGGCTCCTGGAGAGGAGTTGCCATTTATAGAATGATAGATATGGGGAGCACAGTTATCCCCAAATTACTACACCAACTCTACTATTAGATTATAAACAGAGTTGTTTCACGTAGTAACCACTTCATTTAATGACTGAATTGCCAGTCCTTTGTGGCTATTAAATGATGACTTCTGGTAGAATGTTATGAGTGATTATCTCTTAGTTCCTGCCTGTCACTTTCCACCCAATGGTTTCTTCTAATCCTACTACTCTCTAAACAAAACTGATTCTCTGTTTTCATTTTCTAAGATAGCTTATGCAATTCATTTGGCAGCCAAAGGCATTCTTAGAAAATAAAACTAACAATGGAGACCAATGCTCTTATTGCAACGTGCCAACTTTTTATTTCCAAACAGATAATTTTTAAAAAATCACGCAAAGCAAGAAGGGCGCCTGCAGACATTCTGGTACATCCAAGATTTGTGTTCAGGATTCCTAATCCAAGCATTTGATTTATGCTTCATCTGCATTCTGAATATTACAGGAATCTGAAGCTGGATTGTAGAGATAAGAAGTGCCAGCATATCTCCAACTCAAGACAAATTAAAGGGGTGGGTGGGAACGACACTATTACCATATTATTTTTAATTTCTAAATTATTTTCCATGTTGGAAACTTTACTGATGTAGCTGACTATGAGAGAAGCCACATTCTCTTCACTATTTAATAATAATAATAATAACAACAACAACAACAACAATAACAACAATAACAACAATAACAACAATAACAACAATAACAACAATAATAACAATTATTATTATTATTATTATTATTATTATTATTATTATTATTATTATTATTATTATTAGACTTGTATGCCGCCCCTCTCCGAAGACTCGGGACGGCTCACAACAACAATGGAACTATACAGATAAAAATTTAATAATTAAAAACTGTAACTAAAACCCATTACCTTACAAACAATCGATACTACACAATCATAAGCACGCATAACTTTCAATGGTCGGGGGGGGATACACTAACTACCCCATGCCAGGCGACATAGATAGGTCTTAAGGTTCTTGTGGAAGACGTGGGTAAAATGAGGACCCGGATTGTGGGGGCAAAATGATGGCTCTGTAAAAAGGGCTATTGCTAACATGTTGTAAGCCGCCATGAGTCTAAGGAGAAGGGCAGCATAAAAATCGAATAAATAAATAAATAAATTTGTTTATTTGTTTGTTTATCAAATTTATAGGAGGCCCTTCTCCTAGTGGACTTAGGGTGGCTTACAAAAATAAAAAGATTACAAAATTAAGATATCCCAATACATAGAATAAAAACAAGTAGAAAAATTAAAACTCAGTATAAACAGTATACAGTAATACCTCGTGTTACTAACCTAATTGGTTCCCGGGGGAGGTTCGTAAGACGAAACATTGTTTCCCATAGGAAACAATGTAAAATCAATTAATCCGTGCAACAAAAAACCCCGGAAAAAAACGCCACCGCCCTGGCTGTCAGCTTTTGAAACAGCCGGGGGGCTTCTCGGCGGCCTCCCGAACGCTGAACACCAAACCCAAACTTCCGGGTTCGGTGTTCGAGAGGCCGCCTAGAAGCCCCCCGGCTGTTTCAAAAGGTGACAGCCGGGCTTCTCAGCGGACTCCCAAACGCCGAACTCAGAAGTTCGGCAAAAGTTCAGGTTCGGGAGGCCGCTGAGAAGCCCCGCCGCCTGGCTGTCACCTTTTAAAACAGCCGGGGGGCTTCTCAGTGTCCTCCTGAACCCGAACGTCAAACCCGAACTTCCGGGTTCGACGTTCAGGAGGCCGCCGAGAAGCCCCCCGGCTGTTTTAAAAGGTGACAGCCGAGCGGCAGGGCTTGTCAGCGGCCTCCCGAACCTGAACTTTTGCCGAACCTCTGGGTTCGGCATTCGGGAGGCCGCTGAGAAGCCCCGCCGCCTGGCTGTCGTCTTTTTAAACAGCCGGGGGGCCTCTCGGCGGCCTCTCGAATGCCAAACCCTGAAGTTCGGGTTTGGCGTTCGGGTTCAGGTGGAGGCTGAGAAGCCGCCTGGCTGTTTCAAAAGGCGACAGCCGGGCGGCGGGGCTTCTCGGCAATGGCGGTAGCGGGTTCGTAAGAAGAAAAAAGTTTGTAAGAAGAGGCAAAAAATTTCTGAACTCCGGGTTCGTATCTCGGGTTGTTCGTAAGACGAGGGGTTTGTATCATGAAGTACCACTGTACAATCATAACTCATTCATAATACTGGCCCGAGCGGAAAACTATTGCTCAACAACTCAACAACAAGGTACCCAGGTGCTCGGTGAGGAATTCAGAGCTTTTTTGGACAGGCATTTAAACTAGGTAAAGGGGACAGAGATGTACCAGATGTGGAGGATTTCTGTCCCCGACCAATGAGGATAAATCAGTTTCTGGAAGCTTATGAAAAGGGAGCTGAAAATAAAATAGATGTAGTTGTTGATGATAAGGGGCAAACTAATAATGAAAATAATGTTCTTCGGGTAATGTGCACGAATGCTCGAAGCTTGAGCAACAAGCTCTGTGAGTTAATGGCCATAATATCTAGAGATAATTTGGATCTGGTTGCCATAACTGAGACATGGTTTAAGGATTCCAATGAATGGGAAATATCCATACCAGGATATACACTGTATAGGAAGGATAGAATAGAGAGAAGGGGAGGTGGAGTAGCCATTTATGTTAAAGAAAGTCTGAAAACAATACTAATTCAAAATACATGTAAAGATCTGGAGACCCTCTGGATTTGCATGCAAAATAAAGACGGTTCTGTCATTAGAATTGGGGTGATCTATAGGCCTCCAGGGCAATCTGAGGAACATGACAACAAGATGGTGGATGAGATTACCCTAATGGCAGTAAAGGGAGATATTGTGGTTATGGGTGATTTCAACATGCCTGATGTTGACTGGAATATCCCCAGTGCCCTTACATGCAAAAGTAAGAATATAGTAGAGGCCTTTACAGGAGCAGCTATGGCACAGCTAGTTAAGACACCAACTAGAGGGGAGAATATTCTAGATTTAGTTTTTACAAATGGGAATCGGGTTTCAGAGGTCAAGGTGGGAGAAAATTTAGGTTGCAGCGACCATCTATGTTTGTGGTTTGATGTAAAAACTGATTGTGAGCAATCCTATACTGCAACCAAAGTATTGGATTTCAGAAAAACAAATTTTAATGCAATGGGGGAATATTTAAATAATGAATTAAAGGGGAGGGATAAAATGGCAGGAGCGAGCACCCAGTGGACTGTATTAAAAAAGGCCATCTTAAAAGCCACAAGACTTTATGTAAAGCAAGTAACTAAAGGTAAAAGGAAGAAGAAACCGCTATGGTTTAGCAATGATGTAAGGGCTATAGTCAATGAAAAGAAGGCTGCCTATAGGAGGTATAAAGAGTCTGGAAGTATAGCTGATAGAGAGGTGTATAAAATGAGACAGAAGGAGGCGAAACAGATAATATATGCTGCTAAAGCCTCAAAAGAGGAAGAAATAGCAAAATCTGTAAAGAAGGGGGATAAAACCTTCTTCAGATATATTAGTGATAGGAAGAAGAAAAACTGCAGCATCACAAAGCTTAGTACCGGGAATAATACATGCATTAATGGGAATAAGGAGATCGCTGACCATTTCAATAGCTACTTCTGTTCAGTTTTCTCAAAGGACACCTTACAAAATAATACTATAGAGGGATATAGCATTGCTTCCAGCTGTACGGATTCAGCTCCAGTGATCTTAGAAGCTGATGTCTTAGAAGAACTTGAAAGATTAAAGATAAATAAGGCAATGGGTCCAGATGGCATCCATCCCAGAGTTCTTAAAGAACTCAGATCTGTCATTGCTACCCCCCTGACTGATTTGTTTAACCAATCCCTGTTAACAGGAGATGTTCCTGAGGATTGGAGAATGGCCAGTGTTGTGCCTATCCACAAGAAGGGCAGTAGAGAAGAAGCTGGAAACTACAGGCCAGTTAGCTTGACATCAGTTGTAGTTAAAATGATGGAGACTCTACTCAAAAAGAGGATAAATCAGCATCTAAAAAACAATAACTTATTGGACCCAAATCAGCATGGCTTTACTGAAGGCAAATCGTGTCAGACTAATCTCATTGAGTTCTTTGACTATGTCACAAAGGTGTTGGATCAAGGTGGTGCCGTGGATATTGCCTATCTGGACTTCAGCAAAGCCTTTGATACGGTTCCACATAAAGAGCTGATAGATAAATTAGTGAAGATTGGACTTAATCCCTGGATAGTTCAGTGGATTTCAAGCTGGCTGAAGCATAGACATCAGAGAGTTATTGTTAATGGCGAGTATTCTGAGCAGAGACAGGTTACAAGCGGTGTGCCACAAGGGTCTGTTCTGGGTCCTATTCTTTTTAATATGTTTGTGAGTGACATAGGGGAAGGTTTGGTAGGGAAGGTTTGCCTATTTGCTGATGACTCTAAAGTGTGCAATAGGGTTGATATTCCTGGAGGGGTCTGTAATATGGTAAATGATTTAGCGTTACTAGATAAATGGTCAAAGCAATGGAAACTGCAGTTTAATGTTTCCAAATGTAAAATAATGCAATTGGGGAAAAGGAATCCTAAATCTGAGTATTGCATTGGCAGTTCTGTGTTAGCAAAAACTTCAGAAGAGAAGGATTTAGGGGTAGTGATTTCTGACAGTCTCAAAATGGGTGAGCAGTGTGGTCGGGCAGTAGGAAAGGCAAGTAGGATGCTTGGCTGCATAGCTAGAGGTATAACAAGCAGGAAGAGGGAGATTGTGATCCCCTTATATAGAGCGCTGGTGAGACCACATTTGGAGTACTGTGTTCAGTTCTGGAGACCTCACCTACAAAAAGATATTGACAAAATTGAACGGGTCCAAAGACGGGCTACAAGAATGGTGGAAGGTCTGAAGTATAAAACGTATCAGGAAAGACTTAATGAACTCAATCTGTATAGTCTGGAAGACAGAAGGAAAAGGGGGGACATGATCGAAACATTTAAATATGTTAAAGGGTTAAATAGGGTTCAGGAGGGAAGTGTTTTTAACAGGAAAGTGAACACAAGAACAAGGGGACACAATCTGAAGTTAGTTGGGGGAAAGATCAAAGGCAACATGAGAAAGTATTATTTTACTGAAAGAGTAGTAGATCCTTGGAACAAACTTCCAGCAGACGTGGTTGGTAAATCCACAGTAACCGAATTTAAACATGCCTGGGATAAACATATATCCATTGTAAGATAAAATACAGGAAATAGTAAAAGGGCAGACTAGATGGACCATGGGGTCTTTTTCTGCCGTCAGTCTTCTATGTTTCTATGTTTCTAACTCCAGGCCCTCCAAGTCTTTTAGAAGGCGAGGAGACTGGGGTCATTACGAATCACTGGGTGGAGTTGTTCCAGAGAACCGGGGCCACAACAGACAAGGCTCTTCCTCGTGGTCCCACCATCTGGCATTGCTTGGCCGATGGGACCTGGAAAAGGCCAACTGTGCAATCTAATCAGCCACTGGGACATGTGAGGCCAAAGAAGGTCCCGTAAATAATCTGTAGATTAAAATACTAATCTACAGAACAAAACCAACAGTCAAACTCCTTTCTTTAGGTAAGATAGCAAATCAGGTCTTCATGTGATTGAGGCAGTGCAAGAGGAAAAAACCACCAAGAAATAAATATAATTCTAAAGACTGCTGTATCCTGGTTTGCACTCTGCCAATAAAGGGGCGGGGGAGGGACCTAAAAGGACAGAAGAACCTAAACAGGAAGAAAGTTGCACTGAACCATCAACAGTAGCTGATAACAAGGCAAGTTAGCTTTATCCATTCAAAACATCCAGAAAATAGAACGTACCTTTTATACCTTCTGCATATTTTCCAAGCCGGCAGACTGCCAATTCTATAGTAATGGTTTTTAAAAATGCCCCTAACAACAAGGATTCTCCCTTTGCCAGATTTCAGTATTTATAAGCAAGTCCAAATCTGTGAGAAAATTCAATTGAATGCAGATGGCAGGAAATTCCTTCAAAATGACAGTGGCCAAATGCAAACCACAAGACATGAAAATAACCCAAGATACTAGACAAGGAGAACATCATATATGTATGTATGTATGTATGTATGTATGTATGTATGTATATATGTATATATGTATGTATGTATTGTTTTATTGTATTGTGAGCCGCCCCGAGTCTACGGAGAGGGGCGGCATACAAATCTAATAAATAAATAAAATGTATGTATGTATATGTGTGTGTTTTCATAGATTTTCACGGGTACAGGTATGACGGTCTTTGCATATTCGGGTTTCTTCCCATGTAGGATTCAGAAATTTCTGGCGACGTTTCGACAAGGTCCCACTCGTCATCTTCAGGCTGGTGCTTCTGTCCTTGTTCTAGGGCGAACACAGCGAGAAGGCAGCTCAGGTCTCGCGACAGGCTGCAGGTTTATTGGACTTCTGTAGAGCAATGATTCCATTTGCCACAATTAAAGCATAAAAGGCTGAGAAATTAATGAAAAGAGTAAAGAGGGTATTTTGACAGAATGAATGCAATCCTAGGTAGATTCACCAGTGTAAACAGACTGGGCATGTCTTTCTTACATCTTCTCATCTTCTCATGTACTGCATGGTATAATACACCATTTGGCAGATATGCAATTTTAATAAAATTCTCTGAGTTATGTTTTTTTGGCTCAGAAATGGTCTGGGCCATGGGCTTGCACTATCTGCTGTTGAGTTGAGTATGTCCTAACAATAGTTTAGCAAAAGAAAAAAAATCAGACTTGTGAGTTAAAGGTATAAAATTATTCTTCTTAATTAGACTTCCCTTCTCTTCCCTTTAGGGACAGTAGAAACCATCCTCTCCTTGACTGCACACCTTCTTTCTCTACAGGATAACACTTTTTCTCTCTTGCACTATCTCAGCCTTTTTGTCTTCTAATTGTCTTCCAATCTCAGCCTTCCTTATCATTTAGTAGAGAGGTGATGTTAAATACAGGTAATGCTCAACTTACAACAATTAGTGACATTCAAAATTGCCACAACATTGAAAAAAAGTATGAAGATTAATAATAATAATAATAATAATAATAATAATAATAACAACAACAACAACAACAACAACAACGATAATGATAATAATAATAATTGATTAGATTTGTATGCTGCCCCTCTCATTTGCTTGGCAAATGACTCATATTTATGATGGCTGCAGTGGAATCATGTCATCACTTTTTGCAACCGCCTGACAAGCAAAGATAATGGGAAAGCCAGATTTTTTTAACAACCGTTTTACTAACTCAATGACTGCAACTATTCACTTAACAACTGCAACAAGGAAGGTCATAAAATGGAGCAAAAATTAACAAATGTCTAACTTAGCAACGGAAATATTGTCATGTTGGCATTGGACCAGAGTACCTCTGGAACTGCCTGCTACCGCACGAATCCCAGCGAACGATAAGGTCCCACAGAGTTGGCCTTCTCCGGGTCCTGTTGACCAAACAATGTCGTTTGTCGGGCCCCAGGGGAAGAGCCTTCTCTGTGCAGCCCCGGCCCTCTGGAATCAACTCCCCCCGGAGATTAGAACTGCCCCCAGACTCCTTGTCTTTCGTAAATTACTCAAGACCCATCTATACTGCCAGGCACGGGGGAGTTGAGACACCTTTCCCCCAGGCTTTTTTATATTTATGTTTGAGTATGTATATGTTGTTTGCTTTTTTAAATATGATAGGGTTTTATGTGCTTTTTAATATTAGATTTGTTTTCACTGGAATATTGTTTTTTATTATTGTTGTGAGCCGCCCCGAGTCTTCGGAGAGGGGCGGCATACAAATTTAATAAATTGAATTGAATAAATTGAATAAGTTGAGGACTACCTGTATTATAAAACAATACACACAGGTCAGGGTTGAGATGTAGATTACCTGGTGTTCTCTGAACTTGATTGCTGGCTTGCACACATTTTATTTCCTAATTAATAATGAATCAATAAGCTAGTAAAGCAACTATTAATCAGTGATGCAACAGAGTTCGGTAATGAAACACATGCAAAAAAACACCAAGCTTAGAGAGAAAGCTGTGTATTATAAAACATCAACAAAGCTTAAAAAAAATCTTTGCACATTACTAACAAAGTTGAATTTACATATCCTAAATATCTGGGAGGCGGTTATAAAGCCTCTGAACAGTATCTGGTGTCTGCCAGGCTTTTCACTCTCCATTAATCAGTGCAATTTCATTTGAAAGCAAACAATGCAGCTGTTAAGTTCACAATAGTGACTGGAAGAATGGAAGAATACCTTCTGCATATTGTGAAACTTCTAGTCACCAGAGGCATTGGAGAGAATCTGATTGTTATCAACTCTTATTCATCTCAACGTGCTTTAAATATATAAAACTGTAATTAGGTGATTTACCTTAAAGAAATGTCAGAGTGCCTAATGAAGTTGGAATCTAGCATCTGAAAACTTTGGCTACAAAAGCCATTAGTTTCGAGGCTTATTTTCAGCTTGAATCACAGAGAAACTATTATGGAGGCTATAATAAATACATAACTGGAACAGCTGCTAAATAAGTTAAGTGATTTGAATTCCCCCTAGTGGCACTTAAATGGAAATGGAAATTAAAAAGTTTTCCTTAATGCAGTAATTTTGATGAGAACAAAGAACCACAAACTCTTAAATCAAAACACATTCCATCATGAGATCCTTAATTTTGTGCAGTGTTTTGTTACACCAAAATAAATATAGTTATATTATCAGTAATATAAAATATGTTCCCAAAGAATGCTTTAATAAACTAGAGGAAGATTCTATCATGAAAGACAATCTTGTTTGTTTCTTGTTGACTTCTATTGCTCATCGTACTGTATTAATGCTGCTCCTCTGCAACATTTACACACTCTGTATTTAAGGCTGAAATTGCCTCTTGAACCACTAAGTAAGAGAGATCAATACAATATACCGTAATTTCTTTCTTTCTTTTAATCTAGTCATGGACTGCTGCTATGGTCAGAGAAAACTAAGCAGCAAACATCTGCATACTTGTAAGTAATTTTAAAATGTAAGCTCCTCGGTTTCTTATAGAAACATTGAAGATTGATGGCACAAAAAGACCTCCTGGTCCATCTAGTCTGCCCTTATACTATTTCCTGTCTTTTATCTTAGGATGGATATATGTTTATCCCAGGCATCTTTAAATTCAGTTACTGTGGATTTACCAACCACGTCTGCTGGAAGTTTGTTCCAAGCATCTAATACTCTTTCAGTAAAATAATATTTTCTCACGTTACTTCTAATCTTTCCCCCAACTAACCTCAGACTGTGCCCTTTTGTTCTTGTGTTCATTTTCCTATTAAAAACACTTCTCTCCTGAACCTTATTTAACCCTTTAACATATTTAAATGTTTCTATGGTTTATGGTAAATGTTTATGGTAAAGTAATTCTGTTTTTCTTTTACACACAATTGTGTGCAAATCTAGGCACAAAGCAAAGAGAAGACAGCCTTCTATATAGAAAACCTGGCCTGCGTAACAAAAAATACTAATAAAATTGCACGCAGAAAATTCTGAATATAGTAATGGCAAATTACTGCAGCCTAATAACAAAATAAAATCGTATGTTTGGGAGGGTTACATATGTGCTTATCCAATTGTAACAGAAATTAATAAAGAAAATATACTATCTCTTAAAGTAGTACAGTGATACCTCGTCTTACAAACGCCTTGTCATACAAACTTTTCAAGATACAAACCCAGGGTTTAAGATTTTTTTGCCTCTTCTTACAAACTATTTTCACCTTACAAACCCACCACGGCTGCTGGGATGCCCCACCTCCGGACTTCCATTGCCAACGTAGCACCCGTTTTTGCGCTGCTGGGATTCCCCTGAGACTCCCCTCCATGGGAAACCCCACCTCTGGACTTCCTTGTTTTTGTGATGCTGCAGGGGAATCCTAGCAGCGCAAAAATGGGTGCTTCGTTGGCAACGGAAGTCCGGAGGTGGGGTTTCCTAGCGAAGGGAGCCTCATTGAAATGGCAGCATTGCAAAAACACAGAGGTCCAGAGGTGGGGTTTCGAGGACTTTGGTGTTTTCGCGATGCTGCGATTTCAATGAGGCTCCCTTCGCTGGGAAACCCCACCTCCGGACTTCTGTTGCCAGCAAACAGCTCGTTTTTGCGATGCTGGAATTCCCCTGCTGGGATTCCCCTGCAGCATCACAAAACAGGGAAGTCTGGAGGTGGGGTTTCCCATGGAGGGGACCCTCAGGGGAATTCCAGCAGCGCAAAAACGGGCGCTTCAGCTGGCAAAAGGGGTGAATTTTGGGCTTGCATGCATTAATCGCTTTTCCATTGATTCCTATGGGAAACATTGTTTCGTCTTACAAACTTTTCACCTTAAGAACCTCGTCCTGGAACCAATTAAGTTTGTAAGACAAGGTATCACTGTACTCTATTTTGTAAACCTTAGAATAAAGAATTTTGCAAAGTAGGCATTTGCGCTCCTATTAGGATGTTGTTATTCTCTTTAGAGCAATTTGGCTCATAGTATCAACTTCCTATTTATTTCATCCTGGTCTTCAGCCTTTCAGAGTTCCATGTCATCTCATTTTCTTGGTACTGCATTTTCCAGGCATCTGTGGGTTTCAGGGTTGAATGTAGTATGCCACATACTTTAGTTTCCCTCATTAATAATAAATCACTACAATTACAATTTAGGATTAAAATATTCTACCTTGTGCTTAACATTTGCCCTCAGCAAATTAACTAAGTAGGCCATATTGGATTCCATTCCTGGAAAGAGATGCTAATAATTGAAGGTCAGGGAGGGACCAAACAATGCACTATATTTCAAGATAGGAGTCTAATAAGATCCATTAATCCCCAAATACTAGAAGTAAAGCAATCACTAAATTCACACAAAAAATGAAACAACAATCAACAGATTACTAGAAAACATTTGATTCTAAAAAAAATTGAAATAGTTTTGTTAATCAAATGTATGCATTACTTCTAAAACAAAGTATGTTATTTTGTTTGTATTCTATATGCATTTCAGTAGGCATTTTACTTAATAAGCACATTTTTTTCCAATTCTTTCCAGGAATAGAATTCATTTATTCTATAAATTTCATCCAAACAATTGGAAAATTGAAAAGATAATTGCAGTCCAATTTATTATCAGATATGTACAAAATATCTCCGAGACCACCTTCTGCTGCACAAATCCCAGCGACCAATTAGGTCCCACAGAGTGGGCCTTCTCCGGATCCCGTCAACTAAACAATGTCATTTGGTGGGCCCCAGGGGAAGAGCCTTCTCTGTGGCGGCCCCGACTCTCTGGAACCAGCTCCCCCCAGAGATTAGAACTGCCCCCACCCTCCTTGCCTTTCGTAAACTCCTCAAAACCCACCTTTACCATCAGGCATGGGGGAACTGAGATATCTCCCCGGGGCCTATACAATTTATGTATGGTATGTTTGTACGTATGTCTGCTTAATAATGGGGGTTTTAAAATATTTTAAATTATTAAATTATTAGATTTGTTATGAACTGTTTTATTGTGTTGTGAGCCGCCCCGAGTCTACGGAAAGGGGCGGCATACAAATCTAATTAATAAATGAATGAATGAATGAATGAATGAATGAATGAATGAATGAATGAATGAATAAAACAAATTCTCACCATCTTTATTCATAATGAAAATAATTGAGTATATCGTCCAGAGATAAACTAGTGTAAACCAATACATTATACAAATTCCTTCCTTCTGTCTTTACCTACTTCCCTAGGTACTTTCTGTAATTTTCACAGTATAAAACGCACCTTTTTCCTATCTAAAAGAGGATGAAAATTTGGGTGTACCTTATATTCTGAATGTAGCTTTTTTAAGCTTTTTTTTCCCAGCCCTAACTAGGTGCTAACGATCTTCTCAGCAATTACCTTACAGGTTCTTTCATTATTACTCTTTCCAAAGAATGTTTTCCAAGCCCTTAGTCTTTGCATGGCTTTTTCATGGCTCTGCTTGTTCCCAATGTTTCTTTCCAGCCCTAATCAGGTGCTAATGATGTTCCCAGCTCTTACCGGCTTGCAAGCTCTTTCGTGGTTGCTCTCTTGGAATAAGGTTGGGTTTTCTTTCAGCCCCAGCCAGAGGATAAGATAAGGTGCTGAAGCTGACCAGAGTAAGGACGCTAGCCAGATGAATATCTGGTAAGCAGATTCTTTTCCCTATTTTCCTCCCCAAAAATGAAGGTGCGTATTATATCCCATGCATCTTATACTCCCCAAAATACAGTACTTTTTCACAGTGGATTTGAGCCTTGTAATTCTCATACTATATGCAACTACAGGGAATTGTAGCAAGTTCATCGGTGGCAATGCAGAACTGTATAAAAAGGAATGCATACTTTGACCAAGGTTTGTTCTATTGCTACGCAACAAACTCCTCTTGCTAGAATTATATTTCTCTGCACTATGAAGCCATGACCAGCTTCATACTATATACAAGCAGCATTCTGACAGAGAATAGTGAACTATTGAATTCCCTCACACTGAATGTCCATAATTCTATACCAGCAACACAATGCATAGTGGCATACTCAAGAATATAATCAAGAGCTTCTGTATGCGTGCCAACTGGCATAATTAATTCAAAGGCATTTGTCTTGACAGTAAAGTCATGCTTTCTCCAAAACGGAATAGTGTTCAGTTGTGTTTCATCCATCATTAGGATCAATATCTCTAAGGGGCAGAATGTTAAGGGAGAGGTTCTATTGAAATTTATATATCTCTTAGGGTAAGTCCTGGAAAATATCAAGGTCTCATATTCATAAATGTTTCCTTCTAGGAATCAAGGAAGCAGAACATACTGAGTATTGCATAGCATAACAAGAATTTAAATAGAAAACTACGAAGATGTTAAAAAGTCAAGACACATTTTTTTAAAAAAAATCATATTGGCCATTATCAGAGAAACCCATTGAAACATTTGAGATGTATGTATGTTTCACCCTGTTCCCAAATGAAATGAAATTAGGTGAATTAAAATAATTTCTAAAGTAGAACACAAGAAAGGAAGTACCACGATTCTTCATTTACAATTATTCCTGAGATTCTTGCTTTGGCACAAATGATATAAGCCTGCTTTGTAGCAAGGAGAATTGATTGTTTAGAATCCAATCAGAATTTGTTTTTCTGACTAAAGAGATTATGACATGGGTATAAACAAAATGCAGTTAATTTTGGGCTCTGCTCCTTTGACTAGACAGGTCTCCCAGGGCTTGGATCCCACAGTGATACTCTTTGACCTTAGAACTTTGTTCTGCTTGAGTCCACACATCTGCTCTCTTCAAATCTTTATTCTTCCCTGCAGGATGATTCAGAACTGTAAATCCTTGCCTATCTAGGTCCCTCATACACCACTCTCCCATTCAGTGGTAGAACAAGAGAAGGAAGAAATGAATACACTACTGTTCCAATATTCCAAGTCTACGCATTTGGATGCATTCTTCTTAGTTAATAGCTACAATTCTTAACTGATTGATATAACAACTGCAATTCTTATTGATTGATTGATTGATTGATTGATTGATTGATTGATTGATTGGATTTGTATGCCGCCCCTCTCCGTGAACTCTAATCGATACAAACCTTGGAGGAAAGTATCTACAGACCAACTCACGAATTCACCTTCTTTGATTATTAAAACTTTGTGGGAAAGTGTCCAGAAATAGATTCATCCCCTTGCAATTCACCTGGTCCTATTAGAATACTGCAAATTTTATAATACAGGTTTGAATTTAAGCAACTCATTCTCTTTTATGAGTCACCTTCCAATTAATATTTTCCCATTTTCATCACTTTATCAGCTCTGAATTCCAGTTGTTACACCTACACTGAGGGTGAATTATTGCCCCAGCTTCCAGCTTGGGAAAAAGACTGCTCATTAAACAGACCTTACTGATCTATCAAAATTACTCCTATGTTCACACTGCTTCCCTCTGCCCTAAAGTATTTCAGATGGATTGTTCTTCACCTGTCATAAGACAACAGGAGAATAACAAAAATGACAGGCAGACCTACAATATTAAGTCTAATGTGGCTTAAACATGGTCTGGTAGGACAATATGGAATGCAAGTCATAGATAATTTTTTCTTGAGATTATTTTGTATGGCTGTCACTCAGGATTTGTCTCCTTAGTACAGAGGTCTTCAAACTTGGCAACTTTAAGATTTTGGACTTCAACTCCCAGAATTCTCCAGCCAGCATACCTAGCTGGAGAATTCTGGGACTTGAAGTCCATATGTCTTAAAGTTGTCAAGTTTGAGGACCCCTGCCTTAGTACCGTGCAATTTCTCCTGAACATGTAGAAGAAATAGCAGAACTAGGAACCAGAGTCAAGAGAGAAATGGGTCTGGAGCCATTATGTTCCCAGAAGCGATCCAAGTCCATCTCCCTTAAATTCTATTAACTCTTATCTGGCGCCAATTGAGCACTTACTGTTAGTTGACTAGATTCAGCAATAAATCTTAACTGAAACTTAACATTTGATCCTGATTCTTCGCACCTGATAGGTCTATTTGTTCATGTTCATTTGCAGTGGACATAGTCCCAAAAATAAATTCACATTTCATTAGAGATCCTTATATATTTTTCTGATAACATACATTGTGCAAAGAACATATCTTTGATGAAGATATTAAATTAAGATGAAAACAGCTGTGGGAAAATAAAAGAGGTTTAAAAACAAAAATAATAACACCCATACAACCCTTTCCTCCCCTCCCTCTCTTTCATTAACATGGCACACAATATCCAAAAAGGAATGTTATCTAGAAATATTCAAAGGTTTATGAACTGAAAGACAGCAAAATAGAATTACCGTAAGATTGTCCTGCCACTCTCTGAAATTAACAGAACTTTGTTACATAGAAATGTTTCACAATGTTATCTGTTAGAGTTCCATGTTTCATTGTTTATGCGGTAAGTTATTCTACTTAGGCTAGTAATTTTGTTCATTATGTCAAAAATATAAATGAGTAAGAACATTATTCTTTTAACATTTCTAGCAAGATAAGTCTGCAAGGAAGAAATCTGGCTCAGCATTTGGTAAGGTTTGGTAGATTTAGTCCTCAAGTTACAAAAGTAGTCCAAAATTTATGTTAAGTGAGATAGTTACCATTGTTACCATTGTTAAGTGAACCACTTAATAAACATTGTGAGCGAAATAGTCTTCAGAGAAGGGTGACATACAAATCTAATTAATAATAATAATAATAATAATAATAATAATAATAATAATAATAATAAGCCAGTGAAAGTGGTCCCAGTGGTACTTGGCAAGCTGGGCGCAGCGCCAAAGGATCTTAGTGGACATTTGAAAACCATCAGAATTGACAAAATCTCCATCTGTCAATTGCAAAAGACCGCTTTACTGTGATCCGCACACATAATTCGTCGCTACATCATGCAGTCCTAGGTGCTTGGGAAGCGCCCAACTGGTGATGAAATACGAAATCCAGCATAGCAATCTCATTTGCTGAGTTGTATTGACATAATAATAATAATAATAATAATAATAATAATAATAATAATAATGTCAAAGAAACAATTGGTCCATTGCAGGGAGAAAGTGGCAAGAAGGTCACAAGCAACAGGGGGAAAGCAGAACTACTCAACATGTTTTTTGCATCTGTCTTTACACAAAGGGAAAAAACAGTCCAACCTATCAAAAACAGCATCACAAAAACATATTGGGAACACAAGTTAAAATAGGGAAGAAAATGGTAAAGGAATACCTGTCTATTCTAGACAAATTCAAATCACCAGGACCAGATGGATTACACCCCAACGTTCTGAAGGAACTGGCAGATGAGATCTCAGAATCACTGAACTATATCTTTCAAGGTCCTAGAGCACTGGGGAACTTTCAGAGGACTGGAAAAGAGCTGATGTAGTTCCCATCTTCAAGAAAGGGGGGGGGGAACAGATCCAGGAAACTACAGACCTATCAGCCTGACCTCAATACCAGGGAAGATTTTGAAAAAGATAATCAAGCAAACACCTAGAACATCTAGAAACAAACAAAGTAATAACCAAAAGCCAATATGGATTTGTCATAAACAGATCATGCCAGACTAATCTTATAGCATTCCTTGACAAAGTGACAAAATTAGTGGACCAGGGGAATGCTGTCGATGTGGTTTACTTGGACTTCAGTAAGGCTTTTGACAAAGTAGACCATAACCTACTACTAAATAAAGTAGAAAAATGTGGGATAGACAGCAATACCACCAGATGGATTCAAAACTGGCTAACCAACCGCACTCAACATGTAGTACTGAATGGAACTAATCTACACTGAAGGATGTATGCAGTGGAGTACCCCAAAGCTCTGTTTTAGGCCCAGTACTCCTCAACATCTTCATCAATGACTTGGACGAGGGGATAGATGGGGAACTTAGCAAATTTGCAGATGAAATCAAACTGGCAGGAATAGCCAACACTCCAGAAGATAAGCACAAAATACAAAAAGATCTTGACAACTTGAACAATGGGCGCTATCTAACAAAATGAAATTCAATGGTGGAAAAAAAGTAAGGTTCTATAACTAGGCAAGAAAAACAAAATTCACAGGTACAGTATATTTGGTACAATAGTAACTACCCTGTTTCCCCGATAGTAAGACACCCCAGATTGTAAGACATATCGGGGGTTTCAGGGGGGTTGGCTAATATAAGCCGTACCCCGAAAGTAAGACATATGTCTTACTTTCGGGGAAACACGGGGGTATTGCCACCGGATCCTCTCTAGCGAAGGCAACACCCCTCTGCGCCCACCTCACGCGGCGCTCCAACTCACCTCACAGCGTCCCGGCTCCACCGAGCAGCGCAAGAAACAATCCAAGACAGACGCAATGCGCGGTCCTGCCATCCACGCTGCCAGGCCTCATGGCGATGGAAAGAAAGAGAGGGCGAACTCTACCAGCCTGGTTTACTCCGGGAATGCGACGTTATCTTTCCAGTGAAGGCAGCAGCAGCAGCAACAACCCATCCGCCGCCCAGCTCTAGACCATTCACCCTTAAAGGCGAGGGCTGGGCGGAGCTAGCAGCTGAAGGGGAGGGACGGGACGGAAAGCGAAGCTAAGCGAGTTATCACGGCGGCTTTGCTCTCGCTGGCTCCCTTTTGCGCTTCTGTTACACTTGCTTTGCCACCGCCGGCAGTCTACGAGCATCCGCTGGCCGCTGCTGCAGTCACTTTCTGCCTCCGCTGGAGCCGGCTGTGGTTTCTAGCATCCTCTGCTTGGAGAGGACTTTGTAAGTGACGCCGGCTGCTGTACCAGTTTCTTTCCTTCTCCCCCACCCCCATTTTTGTAAGGAAGCGCTGAAAGACACCGCGGAACTTACCGCTGAGTAAATGGCAACTCCTGTCTTGTTTGCCTTCGGACTACTGGCTTTTTTTCCCAATATAAGACATACCCCAAAAGTAAGACATAGTGGGGCTTTTGGGGATAAAAAGAAAGTAAGATACTGTCTTACTTTTGGGGAAACACGGTATGAGAGGGATCGTGGAGTCCTAGTGGACAACCATTTAAATATGAGCCAGCAGTGTGCAGCTGTTGCCAAAAAAGCCAACACAGTTCTAGGCTGCATTAACAGAGGGATAGAATTAAGATTGTGTGAAGTGTTAATACCACTTTATAAGGCCTTGGTAAGGCCATACTTAGAATACTGCATTCAGTTTTAGTTGCCACAATGCAAAAAAGGATGTTGAGACTCTAGTGCAGAGAAGAGCGACAAAGATGATTAGGGGATTTGAGGCTAATACATATGAAGAACAATTGCAAGAACTGGGCATGGCTAGTTTAATAAAAAGAAGGACCAAGGGAGACATGATAGAAGTTTTCCAATATCTCAGTGGTTGCCACAAAGAAGGAGTCAACCTATTCTCCAACGCACCTGAGGGTAGAACAATAAACAATGGGTGGAAACTAAACAAGAAGAGAAGTAGAACTAAGGAGAAATTTCTTGACAGTGGAATAATTAATCAGTGGAACTTGCCTCCAGAGGTTGTGAATGTTCCAGCACTGGAAGTTTTTAAAATGTTGGACAACCATTTTTCTGAAATAGTGTAGGATTTCCTGTCTAAGCAGGGGGTTGGACTAGAAGACCTCCCAGATCCCTTCCAACTCTGTTGTTGTTGTTAATAGTTAAATTAGTAACACTATTGTTAAGTGAATCTGGCTCCCCTATCTTATGTCAGAAGATCATAAAAGATTATTACATGGACACTGCAACTATCATAAATATAAGTTAGTTGTTGCCAAGCATCTGAATTTTAATTACAAGAATGCTGCAACAATCATAGAGGTTGAAAAATGCTAAATACCTTTTTTTCACTGCCCTTATAACTTTGAATGGCCACTAAATGAACTGCTGTAAGTCAAGGACTACCTGTAAGTGAAAAAAAGTTTTCTGAAACATTTCTATATCAACACTTCCTCTCCTCTCACCCCCAACGACATGCAGCAGAATCTATGAAGGAATGGACTATATTCTCATTAAACATTTACAAGCATTATAGATAATCCAGTCAAATAGAACATTTCCTTATTCATAAAGATATATGAATTATTCCAAAGCTAAGGAAATGATCAACAAACTAACCTGGAATTGACCTCTCTTTTCCAAGCCAAAAAAGTTCTCATGAAAGAAACTTAATCTGCTTAAAAAGAATGGAAGCAGCTGAAGGGAATTCCAAAAGAAAAAAACAACCAAAGAAAACACTGTAAACTGTTAAATCCTGGGTTTAAATTATCTCTTCTATATGGAGCAAACCTGAAAGTTAATTTGAACAGTTGTAGGACTAATTATAATCTTTGGAAGATATTTGTAGCCCCACAACAAAGTCTAGTCTAGCCCAGATACCTTCCTAGAATCAACAAAGAGATTTTAAAGGGACAATCATATGTAGGGCTTGAAGGCTACTATAATCTCCTATTTATGTTTCCCAGTAAACAATATTCAGACAGTTTCATTACTGAAAGTAGTGCAACCAACCCCCACTGACAGCTTTATCCTCCATGACCATTCCCTTGTAATGGGGCTTCCCACTTCCCCTAAAGTGGCTAGTAGACCTACGATTGTGGGAAAAAGAAAAATACTGTAGATAAATAACTAGCCCACCCTCTCAAATTATTTAAAAGGTAATCTCCCCGCTTACCAAGCCCTCACAGCATGATGAAGGGAGCAAGAATTACAGACTATAGTAAGATGTTTCAATGGAAGAAATGTGGCTAGATTAGAGAATATCAGAAGCAAACCTTTCAGCCTCTGTTTATTAGGTTATTCATTTAGGCAGAAAAACTGAAGTTTCTGAAGCTCTTTTTCATGGGTGTTTCTGACATAAACTATCTATTAGTTGTTTATATCTAATGTTCATTCAATTACTTTCTCATACCATTACAGCTTTAAAGCAGAGAGGAAGACAGCAGATTCAATAATGCAGGTCCTGAATACAAAATAACAAGTTGGAAGGGACCTTAGAGGTCTTCTAATCCAACCCCTCCTCAAGCAGGGTACCCTATGCCAATGATGGCGAACCTATGGCATGGGTGCCACAGGTGGCACGTGGAGTTATATCTGCTGGCATGTGAGCTGTTGCCCTAGTTCAGCTCCAATGTGCATGTGTGTGCCAGCCAGCTGATTTTTGGCTCACACAGAGGCTCTGGGAGGAAGTTTTTGGCTTCCAGAGAGCCTCTGGGAGGCCTGGGGAGGGTGTTTTAACCCTCCCCCAGCTCCAGGGAAGCTTTTGGAACCTGAGGGGGGCAAAACACAAGCCTACTGGGCCCACCAGAAATTGGGAAACAGGCCATTTCCGGCCTCCAGAGGGCCTCTGGGGAGTGGGGGAAGCTGTTTTCACACACCCCCAGGCATTGAATTATGGGTGTGAGCACTCACACACGCACAATAGCATGCACACACACTCTTTCAGCACCCAATGCACAAAAAAAATCACCATCACTGCCTTATGCCATTCTGAAAATGGCTGTCCAATCTCTTACTGAAAAATTCTAATGAGGGAGCACCCACAATTTCTGGAGTCAAGCCATTCCACTGATTAATTATTCTTACTGTCAGGAAATTTCTCCTTAGTTCTAGGTTTCATCTCTCTTTGAGAATTTTCCATCCATTACTTCGTGTGCTGCCATCAGGTACTTTGGTAAACAGGTCAATCCCCTCTTCTATATGACAACACCTCAAATATTGAAAGACTGCTATTATGTCACTCCATTCATTGTATGATTTAGCCTCCAAACCTCTAATCAATTTTGTTGCTCTTCTTTGCATTCTTTCTAGAGTCTCAACATCTTTTTTGCATCATGGTGAACAGAATAAGATACAGTATTCCAAGTGCAATCTTACCAGGACAATATAAAGTATTTATTTATTTATTTATTTATTTATTTATTTATTTATTTATTTATTTATTTATTTATTTATTTATTTATTCATTCTTTGTCCAATATACAATACATATGGAAGAGAATAGACATTAAGTAATATATATAAAGATAGTAAGTAAAAAAGAAGAGAAGTATATGAGAGGGAGAGAATATATATGATATATGAGATAAGGAAAGACAATTGGACAGGGGATGTTAGGCACACCAGTGCACTTATGCACGCCCCTTACTGGCCTCTTAGGAACCTGGAAAGGTCAATCGTGGATAGTCTAAGGGAGAAATGTTGGGGGTTGGGAGTTGACACTATTGTGTCCGGTAATGAGTCCCACGCTTCGACAACTCGATTGTTAAAGTCATGTTTTTAACAGTCAAGTTTAGAGCGGTTAATATTAAGTTTGAATCTGTTGCGTGCTCTTGTGTTGTTGCGCGATAGCACTTCACCTGCATCAAGTCTCTTTGGGTTCACAGTTTAAAACTTATCATATAGCACCGGAACTACCACATTCACATATTTTATTACAACAGAGTGTTTCATGGTTTAAGTTCAGAGTTTAACATTACTTGACATTAGCAGTAGTGGAACCTTCAGTAAATCAACCCTGAAAAAATAGAATATTCCTTGTCACAATTTCTAATGACCAGAAATATGCTGCAAAAATTGCAATTGTGACAGAATTTATAATTTTTAATTAAAATTTACAACAGGAGTTTCTTAAATTTTGTAGGTTAGTATCTACTACAGCCTTCAGAAAATATAACAAAGAAAAGGAAGAAACCAAAACCAAGTGTTTCTGTGGAAACCAAGTTTTTATTCCTAAACAGAAAAGAAAATCAACAAACACATTCCTTCCAAGATTACTGTTGGCAATAAAAAGCCAAGGTAGTCATCTAGCCATAAAAACAAATCCTAAGCCCACTTTAGGACACTGGCTTTGCAAAGAGTCCAAATAATGTATGAGCTTTCAAATTCCTCAGAACATTATTATTTGCTGGATGGAGCAAGTAGGATAGAATATAATGCTTTGGAAACCGTACTACCCAGAGAATAAATAAACACAGATTCCAGTAGAACTGCTATATTTTTGTGATGGACTACAAGATTGCTGAATTTTTAAAAGAAAAATATTGATAAAATAATAAACAATTGAAACAAACAAATGACATGTTTATGGGCATTTGTCAAACAAAGGCACTACAACAGTAATAGGCCAGTTTGTTTGTTTGTTTGTTTGTTTGTTTGTTTGTTTGTTTGTTAAAAACATGTACAAGATAGCAGGTGTTGGCATAAACATAAACATAAGTAAAGTTGGTACAGGTAAATTAGGACAATAGATCAGTAAGACAGGGACAGGTAGGTACAATGGTGCGCTTATGCACGCCCGTTACACACCCCTTAGGAATGGGGTGAGGTAATTGGCCACTTCCTTGTCATTTTTCTATTTTGCCAACATATGATCGATTTGCATTTCTAGGACTGCATTTTTGTAAAAAAAACAGAAACAAAACACAGCAATGGAAGTGTTACAAAGTGTTCACAAAGAAAGTATAGAGGCACAGGGAAAGTAGGCATAAAGTGGGCAGTCTGGAGGACATAGTACCAAATGGTTAGGAAAGAAGTACAGAGATGGGCAGTGGTGTTCAAGTGACCGAGGGGGAAAAAAGGTTGGTTGATGCTCCAAATTATGAAATTGTATGTACTTTTGGTCTTCATATAGAGCAGTGATGGCAAACCTTTTTTCCTTCAGGTGCCGAAAAAGCGTGGGCGTGCGCTATCCCACATGCACGAGTGCCTACACCCATAATTCAATGCCTGAGGAGATTGAAAACAGCTTCCCAGGCTTCCTGGAGGCCATCTGGAGGCCAGAAATGGCCTGCTTCCCAACTTCTGGTGAACCCAGTAGGCTTGTGTTTCGCCCTCCCCAGGCTCCAAAGGCTTCCCTGGAGCAAGGGGAGGATAAAACACCCTTCCCCATCCTCTGGAAGCCAAAAACACCCTCCCACAGCCTTTGTGTGAGCCAAAAATCAGCTGACCAGCACACACATGCACATTGGAGCTGAGTTAGGGTAACGGCTCGCGTGCCAGCAGATATGGCACCCATGCCATAGGTTCGGCATCACTGATATAGGGTATTCCATGATGTAATAAACATTTAGATTAGCTATTATGCTAGAAGCCCTACATGGCATCGGATCAGAATACCTCCGGAACCATCTTCTGCGCACGAATCCCAGCGACCAATTAGGTCCCACAGAGTTGGCCTTCTCCAGGTTCCGTCGACTAAACAATGTCAGTTGGCGGGCCCCAGGGGGAGAGCCTTCTCTGTGGTGGCCCCAGCCCTTTGGAATCAACTCCCCCCAAAGATTAGAACCACCCCCACACTCCTTGCCTTTCATAAATTGCTAAAGACCCACCTATGTTGCCATGCATGGGGGAAGTAAAATACCTCCAGGCATATATAGTTTGTGCATGGAATGATTGTGTTGCATGGTTTTAATGTTGGGTTTTAAATGTTTTTTTCATATTAGATTTGTTATACTGTGTTATTTTGTTGTGAGCTGCTCCGAGTCCACGGAGAGGGGCGGCATACAAATCTAATAAATTATTAATTATTATTACTATAGAAGGAATCTAGACTGCAAGATCACTAGGGTAAAGAAACAATGGCTGATTCCCATTTTTGATATAAATTGTCCATTCTTAGGAAAAACATGGGATATTCTTTAAAACAATGGAGAAAACAGTAATTGTCTGTCTCACTTATTCAAAGAAGGCAAGGTACTGAAAGCCGAGACAGGATAGCTATAAATTCACTTCACATCACAAGAATTTTTTAAAAAACCAAGATGTTCAAATCATGCTTTCCCACCATTTGTCTCAAATTGAATCAAGATGAATCTATTGCTGAATAAGACTCTGAGGCAAAAATCCAACAAGATATATCTAATTGATCCCTATTGGAAGATTAACATGTTTAAAGTTATGAAAATTATTTTCATAACAGAAATCAATTCTAAGCAAAGCAGACAGCCTTGGGTTATGGATGGAATTAAAACAAAATCCTCATATTACTTTTAAGATGTTGTCTATTAGAAGGACATCTTTGCTGAACTTAACGTTTGTTTACTAAGGAAGTCTGACAGACTTGAAATGAAAGTGACAGAGAAGACAGAGATTAGAACAAAGCTGTGAGGCAAATACAACATTTTTTTAAAAATGGCCTATTGTTGCTCATATTTTTAATACTCTTCCTTTATACCTTCCCCAGATTCTTATTTTCCATAATATCAAAGTATTCCCAGCTGATACAACAAATCCTTTTAAAATTGTCTCATTCTCTCCTGAAGCCTGTACTAGGGATGCCAGTATTCATTTGCTAAACACTGTATATCCAAATCCAAAAGCAGGCTGGATTTCTTTCAATATTGTGCAATAGAGGTATTATTCTAATCCACACCATTCTGCTTGAGAGAAAACTGAAATGTGGATATCACTTCCACAAAAACAACAATCAAGTCTGACACCAGTTTAACATGCAACTAGACTAACATCTGCCTTAAATAGTTAACTTTGATCCATCAGGAGCAAGTCACTGCATAATACAAATCTTCACCTTCTATTGCTTGTCCCACAATCTAGAATGCAGTATGTACCATATTTCCACCAAAGCATATGACAGCAAGAATTTACATGCATTTGTCATATCATTTACACGTAAGATATATAGATGCCTCCCACCCATATTCAGGACGTTATGGAAAACCAGGCTATTCTCCTTAACAATTAAGCGTGGATCCCCTGTTGAATGGGGTTTTGTTTATTTGTTTGTTTATTAGGTCATTTATAAGAGTCTGTCTTCACACTACTTTTTTTCTTTATTGGTACTATTCTCAGAACCAATTATAAATTATAGTTTCGCCATGAGTCAGAAAGCTTCCAAACTGGTAAATAAAATAATAAAATAAAATAATAAGGACATGAATGTTAATTCCATTTAATTATACCAAAGCATGTTACTTTTTGTACTCCAGTTGTGAATGTGGAACTTAATATGATTTATGGCAAGGGAAAAAAAACATTCTTAATATTTTAAATGTTATCTACTGCAGTGTTTCCCAACCTTGGCAACTTGAAGATATTTAGACTTCAAATCCAGAATTCCCCAGCCAGCGAATGCTGGCTGGTGAATTCTGGGAGTCGAAGTCCAGGTATCTTCAAGTTGCCAAGGTTGGGAAACACTGAACTGTACAGTGTTCCCTCGCTTTTCACGGGGGATGCGTTCTGAGACCGCCTGCGAAAGTCAAATTTTCATGAAGTAGAGATGCGGAAGTAAATACACTATTTTTGGCTATGAACAGTATCACAAACCTTCGCTTAACACTTTAAACCCCTAAATTGCAATTTTCCATTTCCTTAGCAACCATTCAGATTATTACTCACCATGTTTATTTATTAAAGTTTATTTAAAAAAATATTTATTAAAGCAGACGAAAGTTTGGCGATGACATATGACGTCATCGGGTGGGAAAAACCGTGGTATAGGGAAAAAACTCGCGAAGTATTTTTTAATTAATATTTTTGAAAACCCGTGGTATAGACTTTTCGCGAAGTTCGAACCCGTGAAAATCGAGGGAACACTGTATCTTCTTTCTTAATAGAAAAACTGAAACAGGTTTTCTAATAGGGATGTAGTCATAATTAATGGTGAACAAGTGATTTCATTCAAGATGCCTATTATCCATTTTGAAATTAGTGACAGGTACCAATATTTACTACTGAAACAAAACAAAGGACTAAAAGCAGCAACATATTTTTTATTAAGAATGATCAAAAATCAAAAACCAGAAAATCATGCATTGGGAAATTGGGAAGATTTCTACGTACTGAGTTAGAATAAAAACAGGAAGATCTAAATATATTATTTGGAATCCCTACTACATTTCTGTTATGAATAACAGGACTAAAAATTGAGGGGTTAGTTCTATTTTGATTTGGTAGACATAAAGTCTTCCCAATAACAAAATACAATCCCTATTATCTAGCACAAGGCTATCTCCTTTCACAAAGACATGGGCTCCAGGGATGTTGTAAATCCTACTCCACCATGCTGAGGCCTCTACACTATGGTTGAATGAATGTTTACAGCGTCACATGCTGCAACTGTCTCTTTCTAGGCTTTTCCAGATAGCGCTTTTGATTTCTCTTCGTTGCAATCTCATCAGTTTTTCCACAATCTCCATTCTTCCACTTTCCAAAACTCCAAACTAAAAATTCCTCATGAGAAACTCAGAACATTACCAGCCAATGAAGAATTTGCTCTTCCTGAGCAAACCCGAATGAAGGATGACAGCACTTAAGAGAAAATTTGATAGGAACAGATGTGCCTATTTGAAAATTGGTATAAGAATAGCGCATCAATTCTCAGTATAATTTAAGCATCAAAAAGATCTTAATAATGAGTTCTGAATTGTCAGCATAGGTTACATTTTCTAAGCAATCCAATATTGCAATGTGGGAACCATTTTGTTTCCAATTCTCTTTACCTACCATGCCTCTTTAATATAGCATAATTATTTCCTTCATAGCCAAATAGTCTCACAATACTGCAGCATGATTGAAACACATCTACACAATGGGTCCAAAATTCAAAAGCATCACCTCAATAACATATGGAGAAATTACATTAATCACAGAATCAACTTTATTAAAAGGACCTCCACAAGCTACCGTGTTTTGACCCCTTCAAATAAGGGCTTGACTTTATTTTTGGGGAGGTCTTATTATTTTTGACATGCAGCAGGCAGCAAACCCACTGGCCCCACCATCTCCATCTCACCACCTGCTTGCCTGCAACCGCAATGCCCAAATTCTCTCCATGCCCTGGCTTCCACCTGCCCTGCTTGCTGGGTTTGCTGCTGGCTGGCCGCTGAACAGCTGGTTGTGCTGCTTTGGCCTCGTGGGGGCTGTTTGGCCTCCCCGGAGCACTGCTTTTAGCCATCCTGCTGGGCTGCATTCATTCATTCATTCATTCATTCATTCATTCATTGGATTTGTATGCAGTCCCTCTCCATAGACTCGGGGCGGCTGGTGCAGAGTGAGTCATCCCAGATCTACAATCTCCGGAGAACCCTGGTGCTGCTGATGGAGCTGCACGACCTGCACACCTTGCACAGCCAGCATGAGAGCTAGTGCCCAACAGGGCAAGGGCCTGAAGGGTGCTGGGCTCAGCTCATAACCTGGAGCCAACAGCACCAGGTAGACCTTCAGGAAGGCACCCAGCAGCCCGAAGGCGGCAACAGGTGAAGTGGCTTGGCTCCAACAGTGGCCGCTGGCAAAGGGCCCTGGCAGGCCGGCAGCCAGGGGGGCACTGCAGAGGCAGGAGCAGCCCAGCAGGGTAGCCAAAAGCAGTGCTGCCAGGAGAATGAAGAGCTCCTGCGAACCTCTGTGTGTATGTGTTTTTGTGTGTAAGAGAGACAGAGAGAGCACACACCTCTGCCAGCCCTGGTATACGGTAACTCTCCAAGGCTGGATTAGATACCCTCTCCCCTCTCTCTCTCACACACACACCCTCTAAGGCATTGTTTCCCAACCTTGGCAACTTGAAGATATCTGGACTTCAACTCCCAGAATTCCCCAGCCAGCTGCTTTCCAGCTCCATTATCTGCTGCACTTGCAGGACAAGAAAACTATGGGGGGAAAAAATACCTTCCAACTTCTCGGGGGGGGGGATCTCCCAAAGTTGGAAGTAGTCCCACAGATTACTTTTATTGCAGTGGAGAATGGAGCAGGAAAGCAGGTTAGCAGAGGAATGTGGCTGCTGCCTTGGGAGGGGTGGGGGTTAGGTATCTCTCACACACACAGATTTTTGAGAATGGCTTGAAAATGGGAAGGGAGGATTTTCCCTGCCTCTCACCCTGTTCCCAGTCTGTGCTGAGTTTCAAAACAGGGTAAGAGGTAGAAAAATCCCCCCGTCCCCATTTTCAAGCCATTCAAGCCGAACCCAATGCAAATTCTGCTCCCAGCCACCTCTTTGTCCTAGTGAAACTCCTCTTTGAAAGGACAATCTGCAGGTGGGGAGGGGGATTTCCTGCACATTGGCAGTGGTGTCTCCTCACAGGGCTTCTTCCGATGTCCCAGGTGTATTAATTTCCATGCCTTCCTTTCCTGTTCCATGGATGAAATTGCATGCTGTGACTGTCACTGTTAGTTAAGGAGGGCATGAGGCATGTGGGATGCATTGCTTGCCTCCAACTTCTTTTGCTGCTGCAATTGGCTGCAAAAGCAGCTGCACTTGCTGGAGGCGGCAGCCTGAGAGGCACCCACGGATCAGCTGTTTTGTGAATGGCATCCGGAGTGGCTCAGTTGAGCCAATTAAGGGGCTGAAAAGTTCTGAGGTGACCAGAGACAGAAAGGGCTGCCTCCTGTGCTGGCCATGCCCACTCCTTCGTAGGGCATATTTTCAGGGCAGGGTACCGTGTTTCCCCGAAAATAAGACACTGTCTTACATTAATTTTTGCTCCAAAAGTTGTGCTATGTCTTATTTTCGGGGGGTGCCTTATATTTCTCAATTAAGACAAATTCACAGGCAGAAAAGCTAACACCCCCAAAGAAAGTGTACTGTACGGTACACTGATTACAGTACGGTACCTGTCAGTATGGCACCCACACACACAAACAACGGCACTTATATGGTACAACAGTATACTCCTGCTATTGCAGCTTCCAGCCACCAGAGGAACTACAGTCTACGCACTGTAGTGGAGACTGTAATAGCGGTGAGACAGCAGAAGACTGTGTCTGCTGTACTGGATGGTACAAAGTGATGGAAGGGGCCAGCAGGGGACGCCACATTATTACGGTACCGCTATGAACAGCTTTGAATGGTACCATATGTTTTTCCACCGTACCGTATGTAAACTTGACTACGCCTTATTTTCGGGGCTGCCTTATATTAGCAAATTCTGCAAAACCTCTGACATGCCATACTTTCGGGGTACGTCTTATTTTTGGGGAAACAGGGTTTTATTTACGCCAACCCCAAAGATTAACTTAGGCCTAATTTTCAGGACAGGTCCCATTATCAGGGAAACGTGGTATGTATTCAATTTTTATCCAGTCCAACTGGCAAAGGCCTTCAGAGCAATTCGCAACAGAAAAAACACAAGGTAAGACAAGATGTATTCACACAATCTACAATCATAAAAGGCTATTGCTTATTTGGTCTCTCCAATTGTATCTGCTGGTTCCAACAGATCCAAAAGATCCCCGCCTTCAGATCTCAGCTATGCACTGTCAATTTATAAGACCCAGGAGGTATGACATCTCTGTTGCTGTATCTAGCAATAAGATCCAGATGAACCTAGCCTTGCAATGCTGCAAAAGACATGGCTCTTTCCGTAGGCACTGGAATGAGATACTAAGTGGGATCACTATCAAATTTGACATGGTTTATTGTGTAATTGTGGACCCTTTTTCCCAGCAGGATGTTTTTCAATTACTATGCCAATTGATGGTTTTTCATTCTGTTCATCCCTACTAGCGTATAAACAGTGGGCTACACAAATTGACAATGAAGGAAGGAATCAATCAATCAATCAATATAAAATAAGTTCTCTTTCTACTCAGTCTGAACATCCGAAGTGATTAACAATAAATAAAATGCAGAGTACACAAAATAGAAAATTGAAGATATACAGTAAAGTAACTCAATAAAGTTTAACCATTAAAATCTTAATGACAAAGCTTTGTCTTGTTCCTGCATGCAAAAAAATAGAAGTCCCTATTGGTAATCAATGATGCTATCTTATGCAACAAACCTTCTAGTCATACTGGAAAACATTTGTTTAAAAATAGATATTAAATATTTTAAATCTACAAGAACTTGTAGCAACAGCTTCATTGTGAAGAAATATAGAAACAGAAACAGCCCTGATGGTAGAAAATATTGAGAAGAAATGTTATTTTTCCAGCTGTAAACTGGCCAGGAAGAAATAAAGATTCAGAAATCATAAAGTCAATTCCATACACTTTTCCGTAGCTTAACACTGTACTTTTATATAACAGCAGAAAACTAAAGTGACAAAACCTTTAAGGGCTTTGAAGGAGTGGGAGATGGACCTAATACATACAATTGATGAACGATTTTATCTATTTTGGGGGGGTTACACAGATTGGTTTTGGAGACTGAATTTATTTATTTAATCAGTCAGCAATTGGTAAGAGATGACATAAAGAAACAAACGGATATTTTATCTGGGACCAATTAGGGTTAATATTTGGGGACTATAACTGGGGACTGAAACCATGGTAAATTTTCTATGAGTTGATTACAATAAGTTTGTTAACAGAGGGTTTTGGAATTTCGGTGTTGTCTTTCTCTTATTATGGTTCACAGTTTCTATTACATTTGTTATTATTGTTTTTTTGTTAACCATTTTGTTATCAATATAGTTTATAGATGACAGCTAAAACTTGGAAATAGATTTAATTTAAGAGTTTAAATTTGTTTTAGCCTGTTTCGCAAGAGATAGGAAACCAACATTGTTATATTATACTAATCAGCATTCAACTAGGCAGGCTGTGTTTCTGTGTTAGTCTTTTTCCCCCCTTTTTTACTTTTCTGGTTAGTGTCTTTTTTGTTGTGTTGTTGTCCTTTTTTAAATATTTTGGTGTTTTTTATTTCAACCTTCTTTGAATAAATTAAAATTTCCCACAAAAAGAAAGAGAATTCCCAAAGAAACACTTGAAAGTTCCTATTGATAATCAATGGTGCTACCTTGTGCATAAACCTTCTCGTCCTAGTATTAACCAGCTTGCTCAAAAGAAAGCCAGTAGACCAAGGTTAGGTATGATAATAGCTCTAAAAGTTGCAGCAATATTCTCCTTGACATTTTCTGACATCAGAGGAAGAAGAACTTAGCTAAAACCTCAGCCCAATATTTTGAAACAAAACATGGCATCTGCTGAATATCTTAAGAACCGAGTTTTTCAGATCCTTTTCAGATCCCATTAAGAGTGGCTTTTTCAATTTTATTTATTTCTTTAATTCTGGAAGGAACAACCTGTTTTAAAGAATGAGAACAAAAGATGCAGCCAAGATAATATCATTCTCATCAATGGATTTCAATAAGCTTGATTTCAGTATTAGGGCTGTCTACATTTCCAAAAATGATTTGGAAGACAGGCTTCAGATAACCCAAAATAAGACTCCTAGTTTAATGCAAATTGAGTTATATTATTCTGAATGAGTAAATTTCTTTTAAAAACACAAGCTTTTCCCAAAATTCATGTTCTACAGAAACCATGAGTGATCACTGTAAAAGGATCGTTTCCTAACTGAATTTAGAATGCCAACTTGAAGTCTGCAGAGCCCATGCTGGATATTCCTAAATATCTAGCAATAACTAAGAAAATTGCATGAAAAGGACTTTAAGTTCATTCCTGACAGTCTCAAAGTAAAGTGGGGAAAAAACATTAAAATTTTGAAAAACTTTGAAATAAAGGTCCATTTAATCAAACTGGAATACAATATTTAATTTTATACTTATAATATCTGCCATCACTTTGTTTTATATAATTCAGAAGAAGCTGTTTCACGTTTTTCATCATTCAAAAAAGTATAATAATATGAAACTTACATGCATTAAATGAAAGAAAATATACATGAAATTGAAAACGTATGAATTGCTACTTGAATTATATCTTTCCTAACAACTACAATAAAATTTATCTCTAAAATACTTATTGATAATGAATTATGTACAGTGGTACCTCGAGATACGAGTTTAATTCGTTCCGGACCTGGGCTCTTAAGTCGAGCAGCTCTTATCTCGAACGACTTTTCCCCATAGGAATTAATGTAAATAATTTTAATTGGTTCCAGCCCTCAAAAAACTCACAAAGTTAGTCTAAATTATGCAGAAAGACATGTTTTTAATGAAGAAATGTACATGTACATATAAATGAATAATGAAGTTTCTTTCACTTAACTTGTAAACTTTCTTAAACTTTTAAATTTACATATGTTCAACTTCTCTGCCACCCAATCCTGTAGGACAGAGGTCCCCAACCCTTTTTGCACCAGGGACCGGCTTTAAGCGATCAAGAGAGGAATGGGTGAATGAATGGACGGAGGGTGGGAAGGAAGGAAGGAAAGAGGGAAGGGACAGGAACAGAGGAAGGAAGCAAGGAAACTTATGAAAGGGGAGAGTAAGAGAGGAATGAGTGAAGGGAGGGAGGGAGGGAAGAAGGTGGGAAGGAGAAAGAAAAGAAGAAATAGAGGAAGGGAAGGTAAAAGAGAGAAAGAAAAAGAGCAAGAAAGAAAGAAAGAAAGAAAGAAAGAAAGAAAGAAAGAAAGAAAGAAAGAAAGGGGGAAGGGACAGGAACAGAGGAAGGAAGCAAGGAAACTTATGAAAGGGGAGAGTAAGAGAGGAATGAGTGAAGGGAGGGAGGGAGGGAAGAAGGTGGGAAGGAGAAAGAAAAGAAGAAATAGAGGAAGGGAAGGTAAAAGAGAGAAAGAAAAAGAGCAAGAAAGAAAGCTGCAAGCACCCCCCCCCCCCCGAGCCTCCCAGGCCGGCTGCAACCTTTTAAAACACGCGCGCCGCTTCGCAGCTGTCTCCTGAAGCCGAACGCGGAAGTTAGCGTTTGGCTTCAGGAGACAGCTCCTTGGCGCTTGTATCTCGAATTTGGGCTTGTAAGTAGAACAAAAATATCTCTCCCCTCCCAGCTCTTATCTCGAGTTGCTCTTAAGTAGAGCAGCTCTTATGTCGGGGTTCCACTGTATATTGCTGCCCACATACAATTAACCCTATATGTTTCCAACATGCTGATTCAACAAATCACAATTTTGCATAACAACAGCTCCTTAAGGAGACCGTGTTCTTCATTTTAAGTAAGAGAATTTTAAGCAGAAAAATTAATGTACTGTGAAATCCAACTCATTTTCTGCACTTTCATCAAAAATATATGCAATGCAAATTAAACCAGACATTGGTTCAATATTCTAGAATGAAAAAATATGGTGCCAAATTAATTTGCCCTATAATGTATAAATGAACCAAACAGACCAGATTCTCTGGTGAATGCACTCATGCTAATGTAATAGCAAAAAATTAAAGTTTGATGTCTGAATACATTATGCATATGTTTTAAAATAAACCCTCATGAGGTAAAAATTTGCTATGAGATAATTTTCTAATTAGTATCTCATTGGCATTTACACTTTATTTTAGGAATGTCTGTGTAGCAAGACATATTAATTCTCTGTTTGTTGAGCATTCTGATGAGTTTCTGTACACTCAACTGGTTAAACATTAAGTTCAGATGCACATTTTTTTTTCTTATGTGTCTCCCGAAATTACATAATGTCTGCTTTCCCCCCCCCTCTTTCTCCGTTTCACTCTTCTTAAAGAATTTTGTATTTCATAGTTACCTATCACTTTTGCATTATGCCTCAAAATAACAAATACAGTTTTCTCTCACTTTTCGCGGGGATGCGTTCCGAGACCGCCTGCAAAAGTCAAATTTCCGCAAAGTAGAGATGCGGAAGTAAATACACTATATTTGGCTATGAACAGTATCACAAGCCTTCCCTTAACACTTTAAACCCCTAAATTACAATTTCCCATTCCCTTAGCAACCATTTAGATTATTACTCACCATGTTTATTTATTAAAGTTTATTAAAAAAATATTTATTAAAGGCAGAAGAAAGTTTGGTTTCATCGGGCGGGAAAAAACGTGGTATAGGGGGAAAAACATGAAGTATTTTTTAATTAATATTTTTGAAAAACCGTGGTATAGACTTTTCGCGAAGTTCGAACCCATGAAAATCGAGGGAACACTGTATACTATACGGGTTACAGCCAAACTGTTTTGCTAATGTTTCAATTCGAAGTGTATCCTCCTGCCTCCAAGCTTGCCTTACAATTGAAAGATTCAAAATAATCTAACACTTCTAATAATCTAACTTTCTTCTAAACTTTATATTTATGATAGACAAGATCAAAAAGTAAATGTCAAAGAACTTTTACTATCTTTCAGTCATTTCTGGCCAAATATGTTTTTTATTCAACTACTTAATCTACACCTAAGAATATCAAAACTTGTACAAACTTACTATAAAGGATAGTGGAAAAATAAATCATTGTAATATTTGCATGCCAAAAGAACTCAGTTATACCATTAACAATTCTTAAATACTATATCACCAATTTAGAACTGTGGCTAAAATACCAATAATTTCTACCAACTATATGTGTGTGTGTGTGTGTGTGTGTGTGTGTGTGTGTGTAATATAATCTTCCATTTATTTATATTTGTCTGTACAATTCAGAACTTCAATTGGCAGCAATTAATATTCACATATAACAAAGTATCTGAGCTTTCTTCTCCCATATTATACTGTCTCTTAATGGGTTAAATATCCATGTTTGCTAAGCAAATGCTCTCTCAGATTTGGATGTGCATTGCATAAATTTCTTTTATACAACACAGACCAGTTAATGTTACTGTTGTGGTTGGCTCTGGCCCAGCTCCTGCCCAAGGGAATGTGAAGGTGGATGCAGAGGAAACTTCAACATGTCATAGGCCTGTGTTATTGCTGACAGAGTCAGTTCAGAGTTTAGTTTCCTCAGACGAAGAAGAAGGTGGGAGTGACTTGGAAGAGGGGGGCTTGGCACACAGCCCAGGCAGTCAATCTCCATTATCTTCCATTGATTCGGATGAAGACGTCTTGGACCCACGCAAGCGCAGAATTATGTGTAGAAGAGACCAAGTAAGTACATATTACAGGAGATAAGAGAGGCCACCTGTGTTTGGGTGGGGCTCCAGTAATTAGGGCTGCTGCTATAAATAGCAGCGTGTGGGTTTGGCCATTGTGGAAGAGTATCTGATCGCAGTTCTTCAGGAATCATGTGTTGCTGTTTTCTGGACTTTGTTTGTTGATTTTTCACGCCTTTGAAACCAAAGCAGAGCAACGTGTGGGTGTGTCTCACTTCATTGGAAGAAGAAGGGGTGTGAAGTTTCTTCACAGCTGCTAGCTAAGTATTTAATGACTGCTTAAGGGAGATTGTACAGACTACCTGGTTGTTTTGAGACAAGTGCTCTTTGCAATACAAAAAGAGTGCTTAGTTTATTTTGAATTTTGTGACAAAGAACATTGTTTTGAATTTTCAAACGTGTGTGTGTCTGAAATTTGTACCCTTGAATTTTCGGGAGGCTCCTACCAGAGAGCCTGGCAGAACAGCTATAAGGCAGATCAAGAGATATTTATGTTTTTGTTTCTTTTATCTAATGCTTTAATTAGTTTCTTTTAATGATTTGCATTACACTGGTTATGATTAATGGTTATGGCTTTAATCTATATAATCATATACAATTCAATGGGTCCAAGACAACTTGCCACAGCCAGCTCATTGCGGCATCTCACCATGAGGCAACTCACCGCTGGACAATTCCACGTAAAGATAACTCAATGTGATAAATGTTATCTGCCACTTTTCTTTGCCATCATTTTCATTTTGCTCCATTTCCAGAAAAATGGAAATAAGGTCCAAAAAAACAACATCACATTTATCACGTTGAATTATTCCATGTGGAATCTTCCCACGTGGAGCTCTTTCACAGCAATTATCCTATGGCAGTGATGGCGAACCTTTTTTATTGCTTGGGTGCAGAAATGGCGTGCATGAACGTCTGCCCACACCCATAATGCAATGTCCTCCTCCCCACCCATGCACAAAAAAATTTCCCTCTTACTGCCCCCCCGGCGGCACATGTGTGCAGCCCCAGAAGCCTCTGGACTTCCAGTAGGCCCGTTGGGTCAATTTTTCACCATCCTCAAGCTCCGGAGGCTTTCCTGAAGCCTGGGGAGGTAAAAATGGCCTCCCCCTGTCCCCCCAGAAGGTCAAAAATCAACTGGCCAATGTGCACATGTGTGCTGGAGATGACATAGAGCAAAGCCTCACATGCCCTCAGATATGGTTCCACATGCCACCTGTTGCACGTGACATAGGTTCGCTATCATGGTCCTATGTTGAGTTGGACACAACAAGATAGCCGTGGCAAGATGGCCATGATCAGCTGGCTGCAGCGAGTTGTTCCATTCTGAAATTCAACCACCCTCCAGTTCAAGTATTTTCTACTGATGCAGACACAAGACATCTCATTCAAGAGAAACACAAACACCGATTACCACCTGTCCCAAGAGCTGATCAGCAATACTTCAATCACTTTGACCAATTATTGGATATATAATTAGAAGATATAGCAAAGCGCTCTACTGACTTACTGCAGCACTATCCATAATGAATTCACAGCAAGACTTTCATTACTCAATGTTTTCTATCTAAACATCTCCACAGATTTGGCAGAACCGTCATGCATCCAAAAAAACTACCAGCAGGGATGCATTAAATATAAAATATGTCTGGGTCTGTATTTTGACTATTTCTAAGAAATATGCTTCAAGCAATTAAAGTGATAAATAGAAAAGGAGGGGTAGAGGGGAAAATTCTGTGCTATTTAAATCCAACATTTTGTCATTCAAGCCATTCTCTTATTTTCCTGGATATTCTCATTTTTTCAAAATAATTCAATCAAGCTTCTAACAAGACAGATGTTCTCTAAATAACAGAAACTATCATTTTAGATTATATAAAACTCTTGGAATTTTTTTTTTAGGCCAGTTATACACGATGATCAAAATTGGGTAGTACTGACAAGATTATTCAGAAGACGTGGAGAAAAAATGTTTTGAATGCAGAATGAGCATTGCTACTTCAAATGAGTAACCATTCTAGTTTCGTTTTCTACCATTACATCTGACAACTACTCCTGCTTAATGGTTCAACCACATTCTTGGATTCAACACCATAGCAATGATATTGAGATAGTATTATTAAGGGGCGTGGATAAGCGCACCACTGTGCCTACCGTCCCTGTCCTATTGTCTTCTTTTGTTACTTTTTATCATTACTTATCTAATGTTTTATTTGTACAAATTACCACTCTATAATTGTTTGACAAAATAAATAAATAAATAAAATAAATATTTCCATAACAACATATATCCCAACAAAAGTAATCACACAATGTCACAACACGAGTGAATACCTCTGTGTTGCTAATGAACTGGACAACATGGAATGGGGGATTGGCATTCACTTGGAAGAATGAATAATCCATTAGACCTCCATTTCTTTGCTTGCCTCTACCAATTGCCCGTGCCAAAATTAAAAACAAAAAACAAGAGCAACAGAAAGCTTTTTGATGAGTCCCAAAGTGGCCATGCTGTTCTATCACTATCTATAGCAGATATAAGGAACTGCTTTCCTGTTGGATGTTGCAACCTTCCTCATGCTAGCTAGGGAATTCTGGGAATTGAAGTCCAGATAGCTTAAAGTTGCAAAGGCTGAGAATCACTGTTATAAACTATCTATAGCAGGAGTATCAAACTCAAGGCCCAGGGACCGGATCCAGCCCACAGGGTGTTTAGATCTGGACCATAGGACCACCCTGGAAACTGCAAAGGACTGGCCCGCGATACCTCTGTCAGTAAAAATGGTGCTCAGGAAGGCTGTGTGCGACTCTCCCGAGCTTAGTTTTCTCTGACAGAAGGTTACAGGAGGCTATTGCAGCTGAAAATGGAGCTCAGGAGGCCATTTTCACTGGCAGAGCACTCAGGCCACTATAGATGGCCTCGAAATGAGTGCTGTTGAGCTGATGGCACTCAATGAAATTGAGTTTGACACCCATGATCTATGGCCTCAACTGGCACACTTAAAGTATTGTTGCTAGTCATATTCTTACTTGCACCTGTTATTGACTTTGCAATGTTAGCACAACTGAATTCAAATAACTATTAGACTTCCTATCTCTCTGTAGAAATTGACAGGAAGAAAGCAGCTGAGTGCTGCCAATGATGCTTAATTTTACTGTTCTATCACAATTATGTTTATTTAACTTAATTCTGTTCAGCTCTATAAAGAACAATTATTCATTTTACAAATTATGTGCAACACAAAACACAAAATGACCATCCCATAATGCCAAGAACTTTTCAGGTAATAATCAAGATTCCAGTTTCTCACAAATGTAGTTAAAACAACTACTGTAATGCTAATCCACCCCCAGCCCCAACCCCCAGAAAATATATTTAACTGCTGTCCCTATTCTCCACTATTGCAACGCTTATGCACAAAGAATCTCACCATTTTACAGAAGTGAACACCTGGTAAGAGCAAGACAGTACGACCGGGACCTATTTCTTTCCTGCACATCACCAACCCTTTCCTTTTTAAGTCAACAGAGAGCAACACTTTCAAAACAAGTTGCCTGCCTAGATTACACAGAAAGCATACAAAAGAATGGCAAAAAAAAAAGCACCAATTCTATAGAACCAAATGTCACTCAATGTAAACACAGTGCAACAACTGTTCCATTTTATTCTGTAGACTAAATTCCATGTTCACTGATGCACAAGAAATCATGGCTTTACTCTGTTTTGGCAGCAAGAAGGGCCTACTTTTGGAAAACACAGCAAAATAATCTTCCTTTTATGGAGCACAGTAAACATGTTTTGGAAATTGTTACATTACAAACTTGAAAGGAAATTTAATTTTCTAAAAAGGGAATCACGTTCAAGACACTGCAGCTATTGGAAGAAAGTAAAGACACAAACAAAAGCATCAAAGGATGGAAGCAACAGCAAGCTTATATACTGCTCCAGAACCAAATCTAATAAGTAAAAAACACTCCTTATTCATAGAAAATAGTTATCTTCATTTGAAAAACCACAAAAAAAGCCAGTTGCGGGCATGGGGAGAATACATACATTTACAAAACTATAGATGTACTTCCGCATTATTAATATACTCATTCAATCTGACATGATCACGTTGGCTGACTCAGCCTTCCATCCTTCTGAACAATTATAAAGTACAATGTTCCCTCGCTTTCCGCGGGGGATGTGTTCCGAGACCACCCGCGAAAGTCGAATTTCCGCGAAGTAGAGATGCGGAAGTAAATACACTATTTTTGGCTATGAACAGTATCACAAACCTTCCCTTAACACTTTAAACCCCTAAATTGCAATTTTCCATTTCCTTAGCAACCATTTAGGTTATTACTCACCATGTTTATTTATTAAAGTTTATTTTAAAAAAAATTTATTAATAGCAGACGGAAGTTTGGCGATTACATATGACATCATTGGGTGGGGAAAAACGTGGTATAGGGGAAAAACCCGCAAAGTATTATTTAATTAATATTTTTGAAAAACCGTGGTATAGACTTTTCACGAAGTTCGAACCTGCGAAAATCGAGGGAACATTGTAATTATATTGTCTACAGTATTTCAGGGCAAACAGAAGGAGAATCAGGTTTAAGAATGGAGGGAACGGGTAGTAACAACACTGGCTGATTTCAATGAAATTTCAACCTAGAACAAAGATGTAGAATTTGTAGTTATTTACACACTATTTATATATTACTATTTATATATTAATACCAACACCATGATTTCTTTTAATAAAAGAGCAGCTATTACATTGGCTTAATTAATAAATAAAGTACTTATGAATCATAGGCCAGACAGTGTTATTTATTTGTCTGTCTATCAATCTATCAATCAAATGTATATACCACCCAATCAGTGATGGCGAAACTTTTTTGTTTCGCATGTTGAAAGGGGACAATGCATTCCCTACCCACACACATGCACACATCCCCACTGCCTCTGTGCACAATCCCCTCCCCATTCCCGCGCATGTACACAGGCCCCATTAAAACCTGGCCAAACAGGCAAACTTGGAGTTTGGAAAAATAGACTTCCAGTTTTCCCATTTGTGCTGTTTTTTACACTCTGGAGCCTTCAATGAAGTTTCCTGAAGCTCCAGAGTGCGAAAAACAGTCCAACAGGCAAACCTTGAAGTTTGGAAAACACCCAACGGGCAAACCAGAAGTTCAGAAAACAGACTTCTGATTTCCCCGTTGTGCTGTTTTTGTGCACTTGGAGGCTTCAGGAAGCTTTCATGAAGCCTCCGGAGTGCAAAAAACAGCACAATGGGCAAACCAGAAGTCATTTTTTCCAAACTACTGGTTTGCCAGTTAGGCGGCTTTTTGACTCTGGGGCTTCAATGAAGCTTCCCTGAACCCTCTGAGGGTTTTCTTAAGAGTCCTGAAGAAGATGTGAGTACAAATATACAGTACTGAATTTGGATTAAAAGAGGGTATTTAAAAAAAATTAAACTCAGTTTAGTCACATTAGGTTAATACCCTCTTTTAATCAAAATTTGGTATATTTGTACTCACATCTGCTTCAGAAGGTAATTAATCTACTTTTATCATTTAAATTATTATTTTGTCTTCATTCATTCTCACATGCAATCCTAGTATCCTCTTGCCAGGCCTAACTTACAGAATCACCATTGTTTTAAATGTTATATTTTATCATTTCTTCCCACACCTGTTCAATTTAATTGGGACCATATGGATTTAGCAAAAATAAATGGGATGTATACAGTTAGCATGTTTTGGTCATCAAGTACTGTAGCATTTTATAGAAAGTAGATAAAAAATCTTTAAACTTAAAACTAAATCTTTTGAAAAATTATTGACTTTCGAAGAACAAATCAGGATAAATTATTACAGCATGTCTCTTTAAATTGAAATGTAAATTAACCAAACTTTTATCACATAATTTAGGTATAAAGTACTGTCATTCTCTTTAAACATTAACCAAGAGCATGATTTCATCCTGAAACACATGGCTTCTTTTATTTAAATAAGCATTTATTATTGTTTATTTTTCTGGTTTCTTATAATATAAGGTTTCTTAAGCATACTACCATTCCACTCTGCATTTGTCTGTAATATTCTGCCTACACATGAAGCTTGGTACTCGCCCTAAGCTATTAAGCAAGTGTTTTGGTGAATCAGAAATAAAGATGAAAAGGACTGGAAAGCCATAATAGCAAGCTGGGAAACATATATGCATATTAACCAGCTAACACACTGAATTCTGTCAACAATCTGTGACTATTACTAGTTTACAGATGTTCTTCTGGAATGCTTGGAGGCAGATGATGAGTCTCTTGTTACTGTGTGGTCTATTCTCAGTAGGAAACAGAGCTTTACTCCCAAGGTTTTTAAGAAGCTGAGCTCAGTTGTAGATAGACCCTTCCTTCAAGTTCATAAACCTCTCCACAAAACAGCAATTCTGCATAGGAGCACCTATGAATGAATCTTTGTGGTCTAATATATCATTTCTTCATTCTAGACTGCATTTTGGCCAAAAATGTAGAAAAAGGGAAATGTAGAGTTTTTTTGCTCAGCCAGGTGATGTATTTGAACAAGCCACTGTACAGCAGCCTAAATAACCATCAAAGTATGTTATAAAGATAAAGTAAGGAATATACTTAAAATGCCATAGATCTTTTGGACAAGGTGGAAGATATAAAAGTAATGAATTCTTTTATTTAGTACTTTTAATGGAAGTAGGGGAGGTACCTAAGAGGTGTCTGTCTCAGATATAAAAATTTAGCACAATTTAACATTTGAAAGACTCTTAGACTCATACGCTTCCTCTTACTTCTAAATTCATGTACCATGATTTCCTCCTGTGATCCTGGTTCATTACAATTTGCTTCAAATTTTCCATAAGTACTTGCCTAGATTGAAAACAAATCTAAAAGAAAGAAAATCTGAAGTGAAATGGTAGACAATAGTTTTCTACAACTAGAAAGGGAGAAAAGTGAAAAAATTGCAACTCAATAAGAGAAAAAAGTAGCATATAGACCTAAGTGTCCTTTAGCAACTTTTCACATCAAGTAACTTTAGTTTGATATCACATTTGAATTGAGCTAATCTTGTGAGTTGTTCAATGTGGCACAGATGTTGTGCAATGTGGTTCCGGAGAGGGGCAGCACACAAATCTAATAAATTATTGTTGTTATTATTATTATTATTATTACTACTACTACTACTACTACTACTATATAATATACACAGTATTAGAATATATAATATAATATAATAATTTTATAACTTTATTCATTTTTATCACATTAGCAATCTCAAAAATTTTAGAGCACTTGGAGATATAAACAAGTGTTTTTCAAATTTGGAACTTTGAGGTGTGTGGACTTCAACCCCAGAATGCAAGGGAATTCTGGGAGTTGAAGTTTTCACATCCTAAAAATTTAAGTTTGAGAAACACTAATCTAAGCTAGAAAGATGGAAGTATAATGAGGTACCCACCTCAGTACAACATTTGATAACAGGAGCAAAAGCCTGTGTAAATGAATTTAAATAAAACTGACTTTACATGGCATGTATGGTTTTATATAAGTGACCAGCACATTTTAAATACTGTAATGGTTATGACAGAATGTCAAAAAGATCCAGACATTTAATATGATAAACTGAAGCACTATGGAAATTAAGTTAATGCAACAAATTCAAGAAAGTGTTGTACCACATGATTCTTGACAAATGTATCTTTTTCTTTTATGTACGCTGAGAGCATATGCACCAAGACAAATTCCTTGTGTGTCCAATCACACTTGGCCAATAAAATTCTATTCTATTCTATTCTTTTAAAATATTGTGTAACATAATATGATTTCAGGTTATTTCAATTATTACATTATGCAGAAAAAACAAAGTAAAGAGTTTTTTTAAAAAAATAAAGAGGGATAAATAAAGTCAAAAGGAAAATTAAGAATATGATAGATGGATACATAATTTGCATAAACTAGGCATATAGAATAGAATAGAATAGAACAAAACAGAATAGAATAGATTTAATTCTTTATTGTCCAAGTGTGATTGGACACACAAGGAATTTGTCTTGGTGCATATGCTCTCAGTGTACATAAAAGAAAAAGATACTGTACATTTGTCAAGAATCATGTGGTACAACACTTAATGATTGTCATAGGGGTCAAATAAGAAATGAAACAATCAATATCTAATACATCTTAGTGGAGTAAAATGGCAATGGGGATTTTCTAGGAAGTAGGTATTTATCTTTTCCACCTAGTTTAAGTTACAAGAAGCACACAAAATGGAATGGAATCCTGCTGAAAATAGAAGTACATCAGTTAGAAATTTAGTTTCTTGAATTTCACATGGACATCATTGCTCCAAAACAGTATTATTATTATTATTATTATTATTATTATTATTATTATTATTATTATTATTATTAAAACCATTAGTACTAATGGTTCTGTAGTGGCTTAAGCATGCTACATCTCAGAGATATGTTGCTGAGATAAGCAACTTCTTAGTTTAACCTCAATGCAAAGCATGGCAGCTAGTCCCTGTTTTTTTTCATTCCAGTTTTGGTTCTATCAAGGGCCAGTGCTAATACAAATTGACTTGAAAGACTTATTTAAATGATCAAATAGAATCAAAGAAGTTAAGGAATCTGAAGAACATTTCATTCAAGCCAACAACTGAGTCAAAAAATCCAGGCCAACCAGATTCAAGTTGTGTAATTGTGTTAGAAATTTTAAAGCAAATGTTCTGAAACGAGGCTTTTGACATTTTAAATTAGATCTTATCTGGGGGTTAAGCATTCATAGGCACACAATAGAACCAATGTTTTTCAGTGTTTTTGAAAAATTGTTTTTTCTTTAAATATCTTAATAACCGTTAGTATAGAATGTCTTCCTCATGAATAGAAGAAACCCCATACAGCCCTTGCACTCCTGTTGGCCTTTTCCACAGCTAACCTAATTTGTTTGCTCTAAGATCCAGAGCAACTGAAAGTCAGTCCAAGACATTCACAGCACCTGACTTGCTCTATTAAATTTCCATTTACAGTATTTCCCAGCAATTTCTGTGACACCAGACCACCTTTGAAGAGATCGTAATCTTGATTCTGTGGGTACCCATTGGTTGGCTTTTTCTCATAAAAACTAGTTGCTATGGCTAAAACTTTCATCTAAATCCAATTTCTGTTGTTGAGCTACATTGTCCTGACCCAGTTGTTGAAGATGAAACTCATTTTTAGTTATAGAATTCTGGTAATAACAAGAAAATGTAATTCTTTCTGTATGAAGATTCTGGCACAAAATGGCAATATTTTCATGCAATTTTATGACGTGGCATGGCAATATTTTCATATAATTTCTTAATTAAGAGTAAGTCTCAAGTGGAACAGTTTCCAGCCCAGCCTATCCTTAGGTATAGAGTCAAACTGTGCTTTTAAATTAATAAAAGCATGTGTACATCATTCCACTCAGCGGCTACAATGTTTTTCTGTTAACATGTACCAAACTAAAAATGATGAAATGTTGACTTCTCTTCTCTAAATCCTGCTTAAGCATCTACAGAATTTTCTCTTGCTCAAGCCAACTGAGACATTTTCAAGGGGGGGGGACCCCAGCTCACACTTGAGAGTCTACCTGGATATTTATAGGCCGGATCAAATTTATCTTCTTTCTTATGTATAAGAAGTATTACAGATAAGCTCCAGTCTTTGGAGAACCACAAAAAAATTATTCCATTAATATGAATAAAGATAGATGCCCATGTTACTCTCCTCTGATTGGTGGCGTTTTCTTTTTGTCTTTTTGCCCACTTATGTATTATTTGATGTGCAGTCAGTAGATGAGAACTTTTCTTCAATGGCTTTAAACAAACAAATGTCAACATCACACAATCTCCATATTCTTAATTTCAGTTACAACTCTGTAAGTATTTTTAAGACCATACACTTGTTCCATAAGAGGAGATTAAATTTCTGTATGCGCAAATTCCTCACTAAATTTGTCCTGGGATGTATAATTCCTAATCCAATAATGGTTTTGTCTTCAGGCAGAAGGATTAATAATTTTTCATTCTTCAAAATGACACAGACAATATATTAAAATTACATGTATTTCAAAATAAAGATGAAGGAGGTAGTTTAAGGATTTTGCTTAAAAAGTGTGATAATTATATACAGTATTCTCCTCTCCTTTCATGTACTTTATTACTTTTTATCAATGTTTACCTAAATAATCCAATATAAAGAATTGAAGGTATGGTATCCTGATGTTAATGATGAGTTAACAATGAATGATGTTGGTGTCATCAATACCTTTTCCATATTTTTCATGTGATTCAGGGACTACATGATACGATCGCAGATCCACCATCTTGAACCATCTTTGAAGTTAATCAAAAGAGTGAATTGCAAAATTGTAATTTCTAATTTGTTTCTCACATTAGAAGAGCAATTCTAGAGTGTTCCACATTTCCATTGCCTGGATAATGAATAATAAGGAGAACAGAAGTCAACATGGAAAAATCACAATGGATATTTTGTAGCTATGTTTAACTAACAAAAACATACAGAGTTTAGCCAACTGTGCCCTTCCAGTGGAACAGCCAGTATGAGTGGATTCAATATTCCTTCCTCTCCAAATTTTTCAAATTTACTCCAAGCAGTTGGAGAATTTTCTGGAGAAGATTTTGGTAAGAAGCAGTAGACAACCTGCTTGTATAGCACTGCCTCCAGTAATCCACTGTGTGATTTTCAATTTACAAGAAGTAGAAATCCCAGAACAGAAAATTATAATTTAAACTTTAAGAACCTGATAATTTTTTTAAAAGTGTGCCATTTATCTGACAAGTACATCATTAATAAAATTTGCACTGCTATCTCTTTCACACTGACTTTTGTCAACTGATTTTCTCACTGATCTCAGTGGCTGCTATTTTGTACCAAGAATGGTGTAAGATTATTTACAGAAAGGAAACAATCCTTATAACTGTTGTTTTGTTTGATGTTAAAATAGCAACTTTACATGCTATGTATGACTTAAATATACTTTTAGTCCATAAAATGTAACCACATGGAGTACAGTGACCCACAGAAAGTATCTATCAGCTGGAGAATCATGTTTTTCCTAGTTTTATTTTATGAATGTGATCCTAGTTCCTAGAGGTAATATTTCTGATTATCTCTAATCTATGCCACTTGTAACTGGAATTGTTATCCGGTTAATAGGTGAAATGAAAGCTGTGAGATGCTGCATAAAACTGAGCCATTGTGTCATTGTTTAATAAGAATAACTCAAGTGTATTGAAGGACAATTGTTTAAAATTAAAAGCAGATAGATATCTTGCCTATTTTTTCATAACAGGCTCCAGAAAGTCACTGGAAGCCAACTTTTGCAAATTTATTGAATCTGGTTTTTAAAAACCTTTTGGGATTTATAATTTTAAAAAAAACATTTAATGTTCTGAAAATATACTGCCACTGCATGGTTGGAACCAATAAAGAAATGAAAGTTATCAGCGGCTCAAAATAAATTATACTCTGTTTACTGAACAAAAATTGGCAGAACTGAATAATTTTACTTCATGATCTCATCTATCTTTTTCTTTAGTAAAAAAAACCCAGCATGCTTATGGTTTATCCTCATGCAAGCTAAAAGCAGTTATCAAAAAATAAAATACACATTTGCAAAACACCTCATTTTGCAAACAAAACTGGTAGACGGACACACAGGCCCTATTGGGGAAGGAGAATTAAAGTTACCGTATATCTTTTTTAGAACTAATTTCATAAGGATATGGGGAATAAAAAACAAACATTTTGAAACATAATCTGAACTAACTTGGCATGCTTCAAAGAAGTAAGAATAAAATGTAACTATAGGAGATATTAAAAATTATTTGAGACTCCTAATCCATTCTCAAATAGATGACTTTTTTAAGAAAAGTAATGTAGTATCATTTTTATACCATATTTTCAGAATGAAGGCCCTTGTGCTGTTGTAGAATTTTGCTATTAATTATCTTACAGCCACTACTGTGAAATGTAACCTTAAGTATTGTAAGTATTTAAGAATTAAGCCTATTCTATATCATCCCAGAGAAAGGTCACAGAAAAATGGGATTGAATTATATGAGAGTGGATTTTCAGTTTAAACATTAGGAAGATTTCCTAAAAGCAATCTGACTCTGACATTAGAAATCTAAAGAAACAATGAGCTCTCCTTTAGCAATAAATTGTGATTTACTCCATATAACATGATTAAATGATGGTTTAATACGTTTCAATCTAATCTATTAAATCTGAGTAAATGAATTTATTAAATGCCACTAAAAAGCATCATCGCATTGGGCAAAGCAATCCTTTTCCTATGCTGTAAGAGAATATAACATTATTTTTTCTGTTCTGGTTGCTTCTCCATTTAGAGCTCACCTTTAAATTCAATTTTGTTACCATGCTGATTTTCTGAGCAAGAATTCCTATGTATGTTAACTGAATTTGTGAACAAAACCAGTAAGATGTTTAACAAAAATCACTATATCTTGAATTAGAGCACATTTTGAGAACATTCTGTAATTCTGCACATACTATCCTAATTCTCTTGTTTGGATTAAACGAATGTATTATAAATGCATATGCATCTTTATTTTATTACAGGAAATCTGACATCTTAAGCTTACAATAAAGAACTAATATAAAACAGAAAACTTGTACAGGAGTTAAACAAACAAGCATTCTCTGGATACAAAGCTGCCTTCTTATTCCAACAACTTTTCAAACATTTTTAGACTGAGATTTAAAAGATCCAGATTTCACCACATTTGACTCCAAATGGGTAAAGAACAATTAATGTGGCACTGAACTCATCAACAAAAAGCTATTATGATGAGGTTAAGGGCAGATCCATACTTCCCGCTTGGTCCAGAATGAGTATGAACCGGAGAGGAGCGGCATACAAATCTAATAAATTATTATTATTAAATTATTATCTACCATTTCTGGATGGCGAGAGTATTAAATGGCATCCTAAACCCACTCTTGGGCCTCCAAGGAATGTGACATCTGGCTGTATTTTATCCTATAATGCTTAAATCCTGTGTCTACTACTATAGTTGATAAATAGATTGTGTCTATGGAGATTCTCAATCATCCACGTCATTGTTGTTTCAAAGGTGCTTCTTCTAAAAGGGGTCACTACTATGGGTCACTGCATTGTGGCAACTATCCCACTCCAACTGGTTAGTGTATATGTGACAGGAACTTCTCCTTCCTTCAGATTCCTGATGGTTGCCCCTCCACTGCCTTTTAATCTGGTGCTGCCAAACTGAAGATCCTCTTCAGAATGGTTCAATGAAATATTATATTATTATTTCATATAATATAAAGAATATATAGAGTCCAGATAACTCATTAGATCGTTACCAGACCTGATTATGTGCCTGGCATAAATACAGTGTCTTACAGTATGTACAGTATGTGGTGGTTACGTACCATCCATTGGTTTTGCTTATGATATATAGGAAGTTACAAACTAGAATATAAAAATGATAGCTCAGTGGCTAAGAGACTAAGCTTGTCAACCAGAAGGTTGGCAGTTTGGTGGTTCGAATCCCTAGCGCCTAGACTGAGCTCCAGTTACTTGCCCCAATTTCTGCCAACTTAGCACTTTGAAATCATGTAAAAATGCAAGTAGAAAATAGGGACCATCTTGGTGGGAAAGGTAACAGTGTTCTGTGCGCCTTCGGTGTTTAGTCATGCCGGCCACATAACCACGGAATCGTCATCAGACAGCGCTGGGCTTTTTGGCTTAGAAACAGAGATGAGCACTGCCCCTTAGAGTAGGGAACAACTAGCATAAATGTGCAATAGGAACCTTTACCTTATCAAAAGTTCATGCAGTGGCAAAACTATGTAAAACATCATTAACTGAAATTAGTGAAATAAATCTTTTTAAAAGGTGAC